>NC_091474.1:216329724-216629724 GCF_036971445.1 Narcine bancroftii | reverse complement strand
CTGTGAGTCCAAGGATACAAAGTGCTACTCAACCTTCTGTTTGTATAAGTGTTTAGTTGAGAGATTCCCCTCTTTAAATTGAGGCCAGCATAGATCAGCCATGATTATATTTATTGGTGAGCCAGTCTCGAATGGTCTGATGGCCTCCCCCTGTTCCTATCTTCATTATAATTTAATTTAAAAATAATTTTATTTTACATTTAGCTAAACAGCACGGTAACAGGCCATCCAGCCCACAAGCTTGCACCGCCCAAATACACCTATGTGACCAATTAACACTGCAATTAACACTGCTCTAGAAACTCAGCCTTAAGTTCTTTTTTTTAAGTTTTACACCTTTCTCCAACATTGAAGAGCCATTTGGCCCATAAGTCTATGTCAAATCTTAGAGGAAGACCAATAATTCCATTGCCCCACTTTTTTCTTTGTCACTTATTCTCCCTGACAGCCCCAAGCTGGTGCCTTCTGTAACACTTTCAGGTTGGTGGAGCTAAAATTGCATCAAATGGAATAGCATTGGACAGAACTGACTGTAACCTCTCCCACGCACTGTTTGAAGGGGTATTGTGCAGTTAAAATTGACCTTTATTTCACTCTGGATCAGCAAGCAATCATCTGGGACAATAACACTCAGTTTTCATCAGTGTGACTGTTTCACAATAGCATCCACGGCCAAGTACTATTAGTCCCACTGTTAAAAACACTTTGGAAGCTGCAGTCTATAATTAAAAAGACAAAACAGTCTGCTTTTCATGGGTCATTACTGAGGTCCAATGAAAAACAGTGATCTTGGGTAATTATTGTGGTGCCAACCATCTGTATGTATGTATTGTATGAAATGGCCCACCCCCTCTACTGTGACTTCTACCTCCCGGAAATCCCAATAAAGGCTGTTATGCCTAAACTCCTCCCTCGGTACCTGCCTTGGGGATGTTTTGATGTCTTAAGGTGATTAAAGCTTATTAATCTCAACTCTCTGTCTAATGTGATTAATCAATAGCAATACAATTTAATCACCTTTAATTTTTGGGCCATGGATAAGGCAAAATGGGTGGATAAGCTGGACACCGACCCTGAAGATCTGGAGGCCTCCATCAAATTCAATAATTGGCTGTACTGCCTCAAAACTTTCATGAGATGTAATGACATGCAGAGTGAGGATGGCAAACGAGATCTACTCTTTGCTCAATTCGGCCACCGAGAAGGGATTTCAATACTTGCTCGGCCACAATGGAGCTCCTGCAAAACAGTATCGGACCCCGATGAATGTCATCTACATGTTGGAACCATGTCGTCTGGAATCCTGCGCGGGGTATTTGGAGACTCCACGCCTATTATGGGGGTTGGGTCCTCAGTTCCTGAAGGTGCCAGGTACCTGATCGAGACGGTGCCCTTTCTGCTATCCGGATATGCCACATAGGCATACATTGGATTAGTGTTCAGTAGGTGCATTCTCTCGACCAGAGGGTCCGTTTTGCTTCTCCTCGTGTGCTTTTTCAGCAGGGCTGGTCCTGGTGTCGTTAGCTAGGCTGGAAGAGTGATCCCGATGTGGATTTCCTCGAGAATGTAAACATTGATTCATAAGGAGTCAGATTGTTAACAGTGCAGAGAAGTGACCTTATGGAGTGGAGTGTGGTGGGCAGAACCCCTTGTCACGCAAGACACTGCCCAGGAACCAGCAGCTGAGATACAAAAAAAAATTATGACGGTCGCAGTGACAGATGAGACCCCCAGACAGGCTGAGTTTGGAAGGCCTTTAGTCCAGAGAGCGAAATTCACAGCTTCAGAAACCTTTGCGTTCTTTTTTTCAACTTGTCCATTCCCCGGGGGTTGTAGCTAGTTGTCCTGCTTGAGGCAATGGCTCTTACAAGCAGGTATCAGTGTAGCTCCTTGCTCATAAATGATGAGCCCTGGATGCTATGAATATAGTTGGGATACCCAAACATGGTGAAAATGGAGTGCAGAGCTCTGATAACTGTGGTGGTGGTGGTGGTGTCTGGGCAGAGCTACATCGAAGGCATCGTTCTCCACCTGGAATAGTATGTTTTTGTCCATTGCATGCATGGTACCCTTAACAATATAGCTTCTGACATAGCTAAAAGCCGCCTGTGCTTCAGCTGATAATGGAAAGGAGGTGGATTTTAAAAGAGGGTGGACGTTGTCAGCCTAATAAGGTACCCACTGGGCGTAGTATAAGAAGAAGCCCAGGCACCTCCTTAATCCTTGGGATTGGGAGGTCTAAGAGGGGATGCATATGAATTATGAATTACACTGACAAAGTCTGCCCTTTGGTGAAATCTACCACTTTTACCCTGTCGGCAGAAGTGCAAACTGCATTCACACACATCAAAGGTGACATCGCCAAGGTGGTGATGCATGCTGTGAATGAATCCATCCACTTCCAGATGGAGAGTGATGCATCTGACTTTGCCCTGGCCGCCACACTCAACCTTGCTTTCTTTTCCCGAAAGAACTTCAGCATTCAGCTATCGTAAATGAGTGAGGACCTGCGCCAGTACCTGCTGGCCAAGGGCAGAGCCATGAGCAAGACCACGGGCTATAACCACTGGGGGAAAGGCCAGATAGAAAGAGAGAATCCCACTGTCTTGAAGGCAGTCCTCCTAGCCTTCAGGTTGAAAGGCCTACCCATCTCCAGGTGGCAAGATGTCTTCTCTGAAGTGCTCCACACCACCAGGTCCCTCCTCTGTACTGTTATTAATGTGACACCGCATGAAAGGCTCTTGTCTTTCCCCAGAAAGTCCATGTCAGGGACTGTGTGGCCATCCTGGCTGATGACCGCTGGGCCTGTAGTGCTCTGGAGGCATATCAGATGCCACAAGATTGATCTTCTCATCGAGGTCCACGCAAACCCCCAATAAACTCACATGGAGTACCAGGATGGGCAGCAGGACACGGTTTCCATCTGAGACCTCATTCATTTAGGGGACCCCTTGACCAACCAATCAGCATCCCCTCATGGTAACCCTGGTCAACTGGCCCAACTAATTGCGCTTGACACAGCATCCCAATTTCAGAGCGAGAAACCCCGCGGTCCTACTAACCCTCTTCAGCACAGCCTGTCACGCAAGACACTGCCCAGGAACGAGCAACTGAGATACAAAAAAATTTATGACGGTCGCAGTGACAGATGAGACCACCAGACATGCTGAGCCTGTAATGAGCATTGAATCACTTCACCCTGCCGGACTTTGTTTCAAAAAGTTGAATTTGGTGCAACTACTGTATGTATGTACTCTATGAACAGGCCCACTTGACATTGTCTGCATTTTCTTTTCTTTTCTCCTTCTTAAGGCTGGGGGTGTTTGGGAAGGTGGGAAGGTGGGTTGAGGAGGATGGGAGGATATATACCACATGTATAATTTCTTTTGAAAAAATTTACAATTGAATGTAATGTAAAAAAAAGTATAAGCAGACCAGAACTACACACATTACTTCATATCACCTTCATTATTACTCTTTACTTAACTCAGCAAACCTGAAAATGTTACAAAACCAACAAAGAATGACTAGGGGAACTCAATAGACCGGAGAGCATCCATGAGTAGAAGAGTTCAGTCAATGTTTCAGGTCTGGACCCTTTATCAAAACTTGCTGCCTGACCTACTGACTTCCTCCAGCAATTCTGTGATTGCACGAGATTCCAACAGCTGGACCTTCTGTGTTTCTCCATTGAAAATGTTACATTTGGTATTTGGTCCCCTCAACCAAATTACTGATAGAGATTGTGAATAACTGGCCAAAGAACCAATCCCATGGTATTCAACTAGTCACAACAAGCCATCTCTTCAATTTCTTGTGAAACAACTGTTAATTTACATTATTATTATTACATTATTTCCCCCATCACATTCAATAAATAGAGCAACGTTACCTCAGTCTCCTCTTTCAAAACCCTGGGAATATCAAATCCTTGGGATGTATCAGTTTTCAGGTTTATTACAGGAATTCTGCCTCTAATATTTTGATGTAAATTTGATTTGTCCACTCTAGAGATTAAGTCTGTAATGATTACTGTGTTACCCATATTACATGGAGTTAAAGAAAAATATCTGGATTTGCTGTCATTGAGTGCAACATAGAAAAATGCTAGGGAAATTCAGCAAATCACTCTCAAATATATCTAACCATCTAACAATTACAGCATGGAAACAGGCCAATTTGGCCCTTCTGGTCTGCACTGATCCAAGTACTCTCCTCTAATCCCACTTATCAGCACTCTGTCCATATCCCTCCATCCCCCTCCTATCCATATACTTATCCAACTCTTTCTTAAATGACAAAATTGATCCTGCCTCCACCACCTTTCCTGGAAGCCCATTCCACACAGTAACCACTCTCTGAGTAAAGAAGTTCCTCTCATGTTACTCCTAAACCTTTGCCTGTCAACTCTCAACCCATGACCTCATGTATCCATCTCTCCTACTCTCAATGGGAAAAGCCTTTCCACATCAACTCTATCTATCCCTCTCATTATCTTAAACACCTCTATCAAATCCCTTCTCAGCCTTCTCCGTTCTAAGGAATAAAGACCTAATTGGTTCAATCTCTTCTTGAAGTCCAGATGCTGAAACCCAGGCAACATTTTTGTAAATCTTCTCTGCACTCTCTCTATCTTGTTAATATCCTTCCTATAAATCAATGACCAGAACTGCACACAGTCCTCTAAATTTGGCCTCACCAATGCCTTGTACAGTTTCATCATTACTTCCCAACTCCTATATTCTATGCACTGATTTATATAGACAAGCAAACTAAAGGCCTATATAGGAAATATATAGGAAATAAAAGATATTGGGGACTGAGCCCTTAATCAGGAATCTGAAAAATGGGTAGGTACCTGAATATCAAAGTGGGTGGAGGAGGGGAGAAAGGGGAATGAGTAACCGCCAACAGGTAAGAGAATGGCATGATTAGAGTAGCGGTTAGCACAATGCTATTACAGCAGTTACACAGGTTCGAATTGGGCACTCTCTCCAAGGTTCATTGTAGGTTCTTCTGGTGACCTGCATAGGTTTATCCTGAGTGATCTAGTTCCCTCCCCACCCTCTAAAATCACACAGGTTAATGGGTGTAATTGGGCAGCATGGGTTTCCACTGGCCAGAATCGGCTTCTACCATTTTTTATTGTTTTTTTTTAAATAAGTGGACCCACATGGGTTATCGTGTTCTCCATTTCTGCTACTATCCAAACATGGAAACAACGCCCATGCTCAATCCCATCGCCACTCAGACTGATTCTAATTAAATGATAATGATCAGATAGTGAATTTGTTGTCATGTACTTAAGCATCTAAATTCTTACATTGCTGTAGCTGAACAGATACTTGTGAAATAAAATTATAATAGTAAACTTCATTCAAATTTAAGATACAAGAATATGTAAGATTGATAATAAATATTCACAGTAAACCTGCTGCAAAAATAGGTGAATGCAATAGTGCAGGCAGTCCTTTTATGTTGTCAGAGCAGTCTATAAGACCATGAGATATACAGTCGGAGCAGAAATAAGCTATCCAGCCCATTGAGTCTAGGGGAGTTCAAGAGTCTTTTGGTTCAGATCCAGATTTATTGCCAGAGTACATAAATGACATCACAGGCAGCCCTAAGATTTCTAGGCAGGCACTTAAATTACCACTTATTAGCAGTGATTAAAAACAATGTCTCAATGTACATATGGGGGATAAGAACATAGCCCTGTGGTGCTCCAATACTGGTGGAAATGGTGGAGGGGATGTTCTTACCAAACCTCATTACTTGTGGTCTGGAGATGAGGAAATCCATGATCCAATTACACAATGGGATGTTAAGTCCCAGGTCTTGGAGTTTACTGGTCATTTTTGGGAGGATGATGGTGTTAAATGTTGAACTGTAGTTGATAAAGAGCATCCTTTTCAATAAATAGAGCAACACATTGTATGCACCTTTGCTGTCCAGGTGTTCCAGGGCTTTGTGTAGGGCCAGTGCGAAGGCATCCCTTGTAGACCTGTTTCTACAATAGGTGAAGTGGAACAGATCCATGTCACTGCTCATACAGGACATGATATACTTCAACAAAAGCCTTTCAAAACACTTTCTCACTGTTTATGTGAGTGCCACTAGTCCATAGTAATTGAGGCAGGTTACCACACTCTTCTTTGGCACCAATATGATAGATGTCTGTCTGAAAATGATAGGTACCACATCCTGCCAGAGTGAAATGTTGAAGATATTGGCATAGAACCCAACGCATTAGCAAGCTGGTGGCATGGTTGGCCTAGCATTTAGCTCAATACCTTTACAGTGCCAGTGACTGGGATTGGTGTTCAAATCCCACACTGTCTGTAAGGAGTTTGTACGTTCTCCCCGTGTCTGTGTGGATTTTCCTGGGGGTCTCTGGCTTCCTCTCACCATTTGAAACATACTAGAGATCTAGGTTAATTGGATGTAAATTGGGTGGCATGAGCTCATGGGCCAAAATGACCTGTTACTGTGCTATATGTCTACATTTTAAAAATAAATAAATAGTCGGCCAGACTGGATGTTTTCCTCAGATTCACTCTCCTGAAGGCAGTCTACATATCATCCTGGGTTATGGAGAGCAGAGGATCATCAGGGGAGATGGTGTGCACATTGGTAGTTCTTCCTTGTTCTTATGGTTGAATTGGACATAGAAGGCATCTGGGAGAGAAGCTTTGCCATCTCCTACTGCACTGGATTTTGGTTTGTAGCTGGCTATTTCATTAAGACCAGTGATTCTCAATCTTTTTCTTTCCATTCACATACCACTTTAAGTATTCCCTATGGCATAGGTTCTCTTTGATTAATAAGGGATTGCTTAAGATGTGATGTGGGTGGAAAGACAAAGTTTGAAAATCACTGTTTAAAAAAAAAACCCACTGTTTTAATCAAACCTAATTGACTCATTATGTGCACGGTTTCATAACTCCAAAGGAAATGGGTCAATGACAATTTTTCTCAAGCAAAATATTTCAGTAACAATTGGGTCTAGAGCAGTGATTCTCAACCTTCCCTTCCCACCCACATACCACCTTAAGCAATCCCTTACTAATCACAGAGCACTGATGGCATAGGGAATACTAAAGGTGGTATATGAGTGGAAAGGAAAAGATTGACAACCATTAATTTAGACCCTGTCACAACTGTCAAGTATCCTTTGCTGTTTCTATTTTTTTTTGACCATTAGCTCCACTACATCCTGTAGATGGCTTTCCAAAGGTCATACCTGCTCCTTCTGTTATGATCTGGATCAAGATAGGTTTTGGAAAGAAACAGTTCTTGAAACTAGAGGTACTAGTAATTCAATACCATGGTAATTCCATACAATTTTATCATTCAATTAAAAATGCTTTGGAAGTTGTTGATGTCCAGAATTATTTGCCCAATTTCCCATTTTATTATAATCAGCAAACTTGGCCACTGCTTCTCAAAACTTTCCTTTAATTATTCTTGTTTTATTTTTTAGACATACAGCACAGTAACAGGCCCTTCCAACCCATGAGCCCATGCCACCCAGTTACAACCCAGTGGGAGGAAACCGGAGCACCCAAAGGAAACTCACACAGACAGGGAAAGAAACAAACTCCTTACAGATAGCACGGGATTCGAATCCCAGTTGTTGGCACTGTAACAGTGATACCTATCCATGCCATGCTGAATAATTAAATAATATTAATTGCATACAGTTACAAAACAGGTTAAAGAAATGAACAAAAATGAGACTTCATTTCTTAAATGCTATGAAGAAACTCTTCAGATTCCAATGGAGACCAAAATCAAATAGTTTTGATTTTAATGTACGATTATTTTCCAGTGCAGGGAGGAGAAAAATGAGGAGGAGAATATATATGCAGACAATTGGGATCGCTGGACAGGATTATTTGATCTGAATGTACTCAGCTGACATTTAACTCATTTAACTTGGTATTTGTACGGAAAACACAGAATTACACTTGTCTGCACAATTCAGAAGCTAAATAAAGGCAACTGGTCATTCAGTTATAAATCAAACTGACACAACATAAGTTAATGTACTGGAAGTATTAACAAAATCTTTTTTCTCAATTTTATGTTAAATCAGATCTGCTGTGCCATTGAAAGAAAATGATTGCTGAGATTAGACAAGGAGACAACAGAAGATAAAGAGAAGAGCATATAATCTTTCAAGCCTGGTTCATTCACTATGAATAAACAGTTATTTAAAGTCCAAATTCCTCTCTGGTTTCCGGTTCCAGACTCAATTAGAGTGCAGCAATTCATCAATCACATCTTTAATGAGCATTCAACATTTGCAGAATGAATACTGTAAAAAGTTTATTGTCATACAAATTCTACAAACAAATTGCTGCAAACAAACAGATACTCATGAGAAAAATGTCCACAGTATACATAATTTGAATTCAAAAGAGACAAAATTTATAAAAGATAAATAGATAATAAATATGCCCAGTTATCTTGGAGCAAGAATAAAAGTGACTTTGCAAAAGTGCAGATTGACCCTTCGTGATGAACAGTTCTAGTCAATAATGGGATATTCATGACCTTGATAGGCATTGGAATGAAACTGTTCTTGAGCTTTTGAGGTGCTGGACCTCGGGACTTCCTGTACCTTTTTGCCATTTGTAGCAATGACAAGAGAATGTGACCAGGGTGAAGTTTGGTGGGGGTGGGGAGGGGGGGGGGCGGGGGTCCTTTATGATGTGCCTGCCTTCTTGGGCAATGTATCAAAACCTAGACCTGGCTGTATTTGCAACTTTCTACAGACTTCAGTGTTCCTGGGCACTCAAATTTCCAAGCCAAACTGTGATGCATCCTCTCATTATACTTTCCACAATGCACCAGTAGACATTTGTTAGTCTATTCAACAACATACCAAATCTCCTCAGCCTCTTCATGGTTGCCTTAATGAGCTGCCTCTAGGGGAGTTATTCTGATATATGGACTCTATGGAACTTGAAGTGTCTTACCCTCTCCACCTCTATTCCACCAATGTGATATGTATAAATGAGAGGAAGATTTAAATAAGTAACTAGATGAACATAGAGGAAGTATGAAAAGTACAATAAATGTGAGATATTGGTTTGTTCAATATACCTTTATTCATCAGTTATATTTAACACCACAAAAGTCACTGTGAAATATAAAGTGTTCACAATCACTTCTCTGGAGACAAAGTCTTGGAGAACAGGTTTAGCTTTATTTCGAGTCTGCAGAGTCGGTGTCCCTGGTCTGGAGATACACCAGAGGTTCAGAATCATTACTCCTTTGTACAGTTCCGTGCTCAACATCACCCCACCTTCATTTACCTTCTTCCAATCAGAATCCCAATACATTGCAACATTCTCCTTCTCCCTTCCATCAATGCAGTTCCACCCTCTTCATACATTGCATGTTACGTTAATTAGTTCATTCCCTCCTTAGGGGCGTCTAAGTTAATATTCATGTCTCTATTAAGCAAGTGCAGTACTAGCTATAGACTACCTTAGGTCACTGTACCAGCCTGAACCAGATCCTTGCATCCTTGGGGCTCGAGATAAGAAGGGGCTCACTAGCTAGTACTGTCAACTCTCAAGCTCTAATCTACATACTTTGCATTCCATCACTTTTCACAGAATGGTGCGAGTTCAATCACATTCAACCATTTTTCACAGTCACATAATATGAAATAAACTTACTCAGATTTATGTTTTAGGTGTGGACAAGAAGTTGGTACATTTTTTCATTCAACTTGGCAGTGTTCCACAATTAAACCTGTTTTGGCTTTAAATGGTAATTTGTTGGAATGATTAACTGGAGTTTAATTCCCATAGGATCCAATGTTATTTTTACTGGGAGATATAAGAGGGATTAAACCTAAATTAAAACTGAATATGTATCAAGTAAAATTTGTTTGAATACTCCTGTTGTGGTTTCCTTGTTTGTTTTTTTCAATATGTAGGGGTTTGGGGAAGGAGTTCGGGGGTTAATCAGAGGTTTTTCTTTTAATTGCTTTACTCTTTTTTTCTTTATTTTTTTATAAAATACTACATATTCGGATTGTTTGAAATATTATGATATGTTTGCTAAGTGGTTTTATTTGATATAGTTTTTTTTTAAATGTGTAAACCCTTGGTGTCCTCTTCCTAAAATCAACAATAACTTCCTTGGTCTCCATAATACTGAGAGCAAGATTGTTGATCTTGCACCCTCCAACCAGGTATTTAATCACCTTTCTGTGTTCTGACTCTTCATTTGGCCAACAACAATGGTGTCATCAGCGAATTTTTAGGTTGAGTTGGAGCCGAACTTGAGCACGCAGTCATGAGTGTGCAATGAATGAAGCATGGGACTAAGCATACAGACTGCGGCCTCCCCTGTGCTGACGGTCAGCGAGGAGGAAGAGGTTTTGCAAATTCCCTCTGCTTGGTCTCTGCCGAGGAGGAAGGCAAGGGTCCAGTTGCAGAGGAACCAAGATTCACATCCCACTGATCAAATAACTTCCTCTTCACTTCTGACCAAAATAGACAATCTATTTTCTAGAGGAAAAGACCAATTAAATTGTTCAGAGTTTTCCAGAATTCAGAATCAGAATTTATTGCAATGAACAATTCATGAAATTTGGTGTTTTTGCAACAGCGTCATTGTTTAAACATACATATTAATACATTACTATATAAAACAATAAAATAATAGTGTACAAAAAGTAAGACAGTGTCTTTGGTTCATTGATCATTCAGGAACCTGATGACAGTAGCGAAGAAGCTGTCCCTGTGCCGCTGAGTGCTCCCGTTTAGGCTCCTGTACCTTTTTTCCAATGGTAGAAGAGTGAAGAGGGCATGGCCTGGGTGGTGGTGGGTCTTTGAGGATAGAGGCTGCTTTTTTAAGACACCGCCTCATGTAAATGTCCTCAATGGAGTGGTCTGGTGCCTGTGATGTCACAAGCCAGGTCAACAATCCTCCAAAGTTTATTGTTGTCCTGACAGTTGGCACCTCCTGATGCAACCAGCCAAAATGCTTTCCACAGTACACATGCAGAAGTTTATGAGAGTCTCCTCAGACATCTCTCAACATGAGAGGTAAAACAGATAAACTATTTTAAAGTGATCACCCACTAATCAATTCAGACTTCTCAGTGGATGATAAACTTTTTGTTAGCTCAAATCTAGCTTTCATTTCAAGAGGGCATAAAACAAATTGATAAAAGAATGTTCTCCAACTGTTCTTATAATTGGCTACCAAGTGGATGAGCCAGGGGAATGTCTAAATATTAATATAACAGCTGCTTACTCCATTTGTACACTATTTACACAGATGTTTTGCTGAGTCTCCTTCCGGTGAAATGAGAAAATATGGAAACGCATCAGAAAAATGAGGTCCTGAAGTAATGATGTGATCGTTGGTCTTCAGGTGATTAAAGTGAGTTTAACACTGGTGAATGTCTCTGCTGACATATCATTTATTATTTACGCCACACAATAACAACAGACGTGAATTCACAGGTACTCCCACATCTTGTTGCCTGTGAATGATGGAAGTACATGGATATTCCCAATGGACAGCACTAACCCCTTGCTGCATGGTTTCATTCGGTTTCCCTTTTATCTGTAAAGTTAGATAATCGGTGAGGTATGGACTATTCACTTGAGAAAAAAATAAATTGATTCATTTTGATAAGATACTTCATAAGTTATCACGGAGCAATAACAAAGTGTCTGCCAGCAGTATCAATGTACAAACATTTGAATACATTTGAAGAAGCTACATTATTTAATACTTTATCATGAATTGATGGCCACATACTCTCTACTTTTTTCAGACTCTTGTTGTTAATTGAGTTAGATCTGACAGATGAAACATTCCATTAGTGTAGCAAGTCGGCAGGACTATTAAAACACCAGCAATCTAGGTTCAAATCCAGTGCTGTCTGTAAGGAGTTTGTACATTCTTCCCATCACCACATGGGTTTCTTCTGGGTGCTTCAATTTCCTGTCACACTCCAAAAATGTATGACGTTTGTCCGTTCATTGGTGTAGTTGGGCAGCACAGGGGTACGCGAGCTGGAATGGCCTGTTACCGTGCTGTATCTCTAAAATTAAATAAATAAATAAATTGAATTCCACAAAAGCATAAACTCCTGTTCTGTACAAGTTTATTATTCCATGAATGAAGCAGGGATAAACCTACCCAATTCTATCCAATCTCCATGTTTGGAAAACTTGCGCTTCTGAGCAAGTTGCAAATTTCCCTGAAGGATCACTATCCCTTTTAAACATTTATGGGCATTTCTGAAAAGAGTTAACATCGTAAGGCGTCAATGAATTTGATGATCATGGCTGGGTGATTTGTTTTTCCATGTGTTGGAAAAGTAGCATTGAAACTTTACATGCATGTGAACCTGAATAGAATCTCTCATAAATGGCAACAGTAAAATTGGAACAAATTTTATTAGCTTGTCCAATCTGTCCCATTTCTTGGATTTACTGCAGTGCTCATAAATCCCAAAAATTCACTCCTGTTCCAAATTTAAATAATTGTGGATGTCCATTTAAACGGTCTGAAATCAACAGTGCGATTTACACTAACATGAAGCAAAAGATAACAATAAAACAATCCTGGCATTGCTCTGTGTGTGGGAAGCATTTGTTTCATGAATTTGATTGAGGTTTCTGAAGAGGTGACCAGGAGGCCTGAAGAGTGCAGGGCAGTGGATATTGTTCGCATGGATTTAACAAGGCCTTTGACAAGGTTTTCATACAAGTCTGGTCGGTAAGGTTTGATCATATGGGATCCAGTTTAAATTAGACAATTAGATGCAAAATTAACTTGGAAGGAGTCAGAGGGAGGTAATGGTGGGTTGATGAGGTAATCAGGTTGAAGACGCGTGCCCTCGGGGGTCAGCGCTGGGTCCTCTGCTGTTTGACCTATTAATGGCTTGGACAAGAATATGGGTGGCAGCTCTGACTCTACTTTTTCTTTTTAAAATACTTTGTTAATTTGATGAAGAGAAATATTGCATGTATATATTGTATAGATATTAATTAATGATATCATTTTTATATAATGCAACCCAGAATGAGTCACATTATATACATTGTCTCAAAAAAAATGAAATATCCTTATGAGAATTTCACCTCATATTCTAATATACATTGTGATTATCTATATCTTCTCTATTTTTGAAAAAAAAAGTTAAGAACAGAAGAAAAAAGAAAAACTGTCATACTAATCTAACCCCTCCCACTAAACACAGTCACCAACAAATACATTGTAAAGAATCGAGTATCAACTCTCAGACATTGGATAGAAAAACCCCAGAGCACCCTGCCTAAGTCATCAAATTATGATCATAGTCCATGAATGGGCCCCATATCTTGTCAAATTCAGCCTTGATCTCTTTAACATAAGATCTAATTTTCTCCAAGTTCAAGCAAGACATTACATCTTGTAACCATTGCATATGAGCTGGAGCTCTGCTGTCTGTCCATCTTATCAAAATTGCTCGTCTGGCTGCCAACAGATCAGTCTGCTGGATCTGCATGTGAACTCCAGCCCACTCACACCCATCCCGCTGGATGACAGTGATATGAACTGTTTACAAAGACTGCTTTCTCCTGTAGGTTTGGCATGTCTGTTTGAAAGGGTGGGGGGGGGGGTGGATGGCTAATAGCAGTCCCCCACCATTTCCCTCACCACTACATAACATCTCTTCCAGCGACCCCCGATGGGGTGGGTGCTTCAGGACTTGTGGGTATTTCCCTCCCTACAATTTGAGCTCCACCCAAGTCCCAACCCATAGGGTTAACCCACAGGCAGTGAGCAGACCCAGGAAATGTTGGTGCAGGCTCTAAGATGAGCACAGTTCCAACCTTTCAGTTGGCCACAGTGACCGTACGCAAGTCTAGTATCTGGGCACTTCAGTGACCACTGCTAATGGTGCTGCTGGGGGCTTGCTGGACTCTGAATAGGACCCACTGAATTTGTGGTTACCATGCTACCCATGGCTCCCTGTCACCTGGTATGGTTGCTGCATTCCAGCGTTTGTGGTGCCCTATATTCACTCCTTAGATGACTTTGGGGAGCACCCGCCATACAGTGGCCACTGAGACAAGAGGGCCATTATGGATGCCGAGAGGTTCTCAATGACATCCTTTCCCAGATATGGATGGAACAATTGTCCCGTGAGGTGGTCCAGGTGATCAGAGTGCTTGAGGCATTGGCCAATGAGACAGCAGTGGCATTGCCACACACCAACGATGCCTTCACCCAAATGGTGGCAGAGCTGGCAGTTGTCAGGATGGTCGCCCTGCAGAATCAGATGGCCCTGGACTACCTATGTGCTACTGATGGTGGTACCTGTGCAGTGATTGTACCTGCATGTTTATCCCTGATGAGTTGAGGAACATCACCCATTTGGCTGCTCACATTCGGGACTCAGTGGATAATATTAAAAAGTCAAGGGACCAACTCCTCCTGCACAACACCTCATGAGGAAACAGGTGACCATTTGGGTCGCTGTGGGGGGGGGGGAGCAACTGTCATCCACTGGTCGATTGCCCTCATACTCTTTGCTGTTTATACATTATGTTGTGCTTGTAAAATTATCAAGACCATGTCTGCCTTTCTTTAGTTCTGTACAGTCACCTATAGCTTTAACCTTAGAAATAGTTAAGGGTAAGATTTCCATTAAGATATACTAGTTTTATTTGCATTGTCTTAATAATGATTGGTGAGTGGTGTAACCTCTGAGGGGTGGATTATATTGGAAAGGGTCATGGCTGTCACATGACAGCACTGCCCCCTACCTAATTGGAGGACACACCAACTGCCAATCAAGTTTTGGCCCCACCCCACATATTAGTGCAAACCCTACCATTGGCCACTTTAAATTCCTTTGTAATTGGCCTTGGGCTATTGTCCTCTATAATCGACTTAACCTCACTGGTACTGAGCCATTGGTAAATTACCTGGGCTGGCCACTTCAGCCTGCCTGTGCTTGGCCTCTTGTAATTAGCTACTGGTTGCCTGTTAATGACTTGGGCTGTGTTCATAAAGGTGCCACATGTGGTTTGTTCTCCCTCTTTGCAATCTTCAAGGGACCACCTTGCTTCTCTCCAGGCTGAGAAATGTGGAATGGCACTGGATCAGTTGTTGGTGAGTTGTGCAGCAAATAGGGTTGGGAGTGTTGATTATTATCCTTGAATACCTTTGTCCTGTGCCTGCACAGAGTTAAGGGGAAGCAGGTGTTGTATTAACTTTTCCCTTGGTTGCATATGTGTGTGTACTTTGTTCCTATGTTCATTATTAATTGTCCATGTGCGTTTTATCACTTACCCAACTTTTTTCCCACTATCACTAATAAACTGTGCATTTGTTTATTGCTGCTACTTTCTTCCCAGGGCTGCTGTAAATTGTTCATGTGTTGCATCTGTTACCATTTTATACTTGGTGTTTGCCTTGTGTAACTAAAATCCCTTACTACCAACACAATATCCAAAGGCCTTGCCTTTGAGTCCTACCAAACCTGTTTCCTCATTTACAACACCTAATTAGTAAGTTTGCAGAAGATATGAAAATTAGTTGTATGGTAGATGTTGAGAAAAATCATCCAAAGTTATAAAAGGATATTGATAATCTCAGAAAAGAATGGGCCAATGGAATTTATCTATGACCACTAAGAAGTAATGGATTTGGCTAACTTAAAGCCAGGCATAACACGTGTTGTGAGCAATTTTGGGGCAATGGCTAGGGTAAATTCATCAAAGTGCTTGACACATTCATATTTAGCATGTTTCCTTTCTACTGTGTGAAAATGTTTGAGTCATTTATTATAATAAATCATTCCACATTGCTGTATAGATACAAACAGGGTTTCTACTGTATCTTGCAGATAAATTTATGAAGTGCAGCTAGTTGCAAGAGAGATATCTCAAAAAAAAACAGACCAGTTCAGGTCATTGTAGAATGATTAAAATTATTTTATCTCATTATGTTTGAAGCTCATATTTAACAAATGGCACTAAAACTCTCAAATTACTGTTGTAATGGACTATGTGGACCTTTAACCCAAATTTATAATTGAGACACTGCTTGTATATTGAGTCAGGAGTCATTGATGCGAGGGTTTTATTGAAAGCTGAAAAATACTTTTTACCAGTAAAGAACAGTCCAAGCTGTGGTTATTTTTTTGACAACATGAATGGGAAGATCTACTTTTTTCTTTGTAGCAGTGAAAAGATTCTGCTTTAAGGTTTGACCATATGAAAGAGAAGCAGGAGTAAAATACTAAAGTCTGCAGACACTGTGATTGAACTGAGAATGCAATGCTGGAGAAACTCAGCAGGTCAAATGATGTCATTTACATAGCGAAGATAAAGTTACATAACTAATCTTTCGTGCTTGTATGTTTTAAAGGCAATAAATTGTGGCAAGTGTAGGTCACGTGCAAACACTTCCAAAACTGAGCTCTGCTCAACCCAAACAGTCCAGGCTCTGAGTGCCTTTGCAAATCCTTTGAAGGATGCCTATAAGGTCTTCACAAGTAGGTGTTAATTGGACATGCTGTGGAGAAATGGATTATTGTTTTGGAAAGCAGCAGATGAATGGACTCAGGAGATTAGGTCTGGAGCAGCAGTCTGTCAGAGTGCAGTTGGCTGTTCTAAGAGGGACATGTGGTTTTGTGTGTGTCTGTGTAAATTCAGTTCTATGGTTAAGCAGCAGCAGCTGGGACTGGAACAGGACAAGCTGGCAAGCTTTTGGAAAAACCCCATTTTGAAGATGGGTTGTGAGTTCTTAGTTCAAGGATTGAGCAAAATGTAGGCAGTTGAACAAACAAAAGGGGGGGAGGAGATGGGTAGTGGGTGGTTAGGAAAGGGTAGGGGAGGAGATGGGTAGTGGGTGGTTAGGAAAGGGTAGGGGAGGAGATGGGTAGTGGGTGGTTAGGAAAGGGTAGGGGAGGAGATGGGTAGTGGGTGGTTAGGAAAGGGTAGGAGAGGAGATGGGTAGTGGGTGGTTAGGAAAGGGTAGGGGAGGAGATGGGTAGTGGGTGGTTAGGAAAGGGTAGGGGAGGAGATGGGTAGTGGGTGGTTAGGAAAGGGTAGGGGAGGAGATGGGTAGTGGGTGGTTAGGAAAGGGTAGGGGAGGAGATGGGTAGTGGGTGGTTAGGAAAGGGTAGGGGAGGAGATGGGTAGTGGGTGGTTAGGAAAGGGTAGGGGAGGAGATGGGTAGTGGGTGGTTAGGAAAGGGTAGGGGAGGAGATGGGTAGTGGGTGGTTAGGAAAGGGTAGGGGAGGAGATGGGTAGTGGGTGGTTAGGAAAGGGTAGGGGAGGAGATGGGTAGTGGGTGGTTAGGAAAGGGTAGGGGAGGAGATGGGTAGTGGGTGGTTAGGAAAGGGTAGGGGAGGAGATGGGTAGTGGGTGGTTAGGAAAGGGTAGGGGAGGAGATGGGTAGTGGGTGGTTAGGAAAGGGTAGGGGAGGAGATGGGTAGTGGGTGGTTAGGAAAGGGTAGGGGAGGAGATGGGTAGTGGGTGGTTAGGAAAGGGTAGGGGAGGAGATGGGTAGTGGGTGGTTAGGAAAGGGTAGGGGAGGAGATGGGTAGTGGGTGGTTAGGAAAGGGTAGGGGAGGAGATGGGTAGTGGGTGGTTAGGAAAGGGTAGGGGAGGAGATGGGTAGTGGGTGGTTAGGAAAGGGTAGGGGAGGAGATGGGTAGTGGGTGGTTAGGAAAGGGTAGGGGAGGAGATGGGTAGTGGGTGGTTAGGAAAGGGTAGGGGAGGAGTACAGTCCAACAAGCAGGAGGTAATAGGTGGATAAGGGAGGGAGGGAGGGCACATCAGGAAACCAGGGAAGGGGCAATGGCTTGGGGATTAGAGAGGGAAGTTGGTGGAGAACTAGAGGAAAGAAGATAGATGGATGGGGAAGGGAGGGAGAATGGGGAGTAGGCTAGCAGAAACCAGACAAGTTGATGTTAATTGCATCAGGTTGAGAGTGCCTAGATGGAAAATAAGGTGTCATTCCTCCTTTTTTTTTTAAAATATAAATACAGGTTGCTTTGATTTGACAGTACATGAGACAATGGACAGACCTGTCAGTGTAGGAGTGGAGTGCAGAATTGAAATGGTTGAATGGGAGATCCACATCACTGATGTGGACAGAATGGAGGGATCTCCCATAGAACATGGAATATAGAACAATACAGCACAATACAGGCCCTTCGGCTCTTCATGTTGTGCCAACCTATTATCCCTTCCTCACTACCCCATACCTCTCTAAATTTTCTTTCATCTATATTTAATGTTTGATGCCCCAATGATCAGCTTCCACCACCATCTTCAGTGACTCCCTCATTTTCCTATCATTTTCCATTAATCGTCCCATTCACACCGCAAGAAGTACAACCTCCTTCCTCACCACCATTTGAGGCCCTAAACAGTTGTGTGAACAGGGAGTTAACTATTGAATCTTGTGCTCAGTTTGTGATCTCTATATAGGAGAGACTGGATGCAGAATGGACTGCAAGTAGCATAAGTGGGATAAAAAGAAGGATCAAAGGTTTGAGCCAAAGCAGTTTTGGTTCCAAATACTGGCCTTTCTTTTGCTCCCACTGATGAGGCAGATTTCATTTGGCTTCAGATTCCAGCATCTGCAGGCCCTTGTATGTGACAAATGACTGGCTGTCTGGCATGAATGTTGTTCTACTTTCAGGGAAAGGTCAGTGCAAGGATTATTTGTATTGAATCAAACTTTAATGTCATGAACATATCATGAAATTTGTCCTTTTGTGATAGTGTGACAGGTGCAAATATTACTACAAATTACATTTGAAGAATAAATAAGGAAAAATAGGTGATACTGAGGTAGTGTTTGGGGTTCCTTGTTCATTCAGGTTCTGATAGCACGGGGTGGGGGGGGGAGGGAAGATGCTGTCCTGACTAGTTGGGTACTCATCTTCAGACTCCTGTATCTTTCTTTTAATCGTACCAATGTGAAGAGGGCATGGCCTGGATGGTGGGGGTCCTTGAGGACTGAGGCTGTTTCCTTAAGACACTGCCTCTTGTAGATGTCCTTGATGGAATGAAGATGGGTGCCCATGATGTTACAGGCTGAGTAAACAATTCTTCATTTTTTTTTCCGTCCTGTGCATTGGAGCAGAGGTAGAGACAGAATGTTCTTCATTCTACATTTGTAGAAATGTTTGGGTCTTTGGTGAGAAGTGCAGCCTATGGCAAGCCTTCTCAGGATTGCATAGATATGAAGGTCTCAGGACAGATCCTCAGAGGTTGACACCCAGAAATTTGAAGTTCTTAACCCTCTCCACAGCTGACCCCTTGATGAGGATAGGTTTGTGTTCGCAGGTTGTCTTCCTGAAGTCCACAATCAACTCCTTGGTTTTACTAATGTTGGGTGCAATGTTGTTGCACTATCTATTTATCTCATTCCTGTATGCTCCCTCATTGCTGCCTGCAATTCTGCTGATGAACATGGTGTCATCAGCATATTTTCAGATGGTTCTTGAATTGTCTAGCTACACAGTTATGGTTGTTGAGTAAGTAGAGCAGTGGGCTAAGTACATGTCCTTAAGGTGCACCTATGTTGATTGTCAGTGAGGAGACATTTTTTCCAATTCTTACTGACCCTCATCTTCTAATGAGAACATCAAGGATGAAATTACAGAGTGTACAAATACCCACATTTTTTGAGTTTTTGCCCAGCAATGAGGGAATAATGGTGTTGAAGGCTAAGCTGGATATAGCTGGATGTATGTGTTGCTGCTTTCAAAGTGATCCAGATCAGAGTGGAGAGCCAGTGATATTGCATCTACTGTGGAACGCTTGTGACAATGGGTGAATTGCAGTGGCTCCAGACCTTTTTAGGTATGTATTAATTCTGGCCATGATTAACCTCTCAATGCATTTCATCACAGCAGATGTGAGTATTACTGAGCTATTGTCATTGAGGCAGCTCACTTTTGCTCTTGAGTAATGGGATGATTGATGTCCTTTTGAAGCAGGTGGGAACCTTTGACTGCAGCCACAAGAGATTGAAAATGTCTGAACACTTGGGTAGATGGTTGACAGAGATTTTCAAAACCCTGCCAGGTACATCATGAGGGCTTAATGCCTTGTGAGGGTTCACCCTCTTGAATGATGATCTGACGCCTTGTATCATAGGGTCATCAACCTTTGCAGTTACGTTTTCCTTCTCAACGTGTACTATGACAGATTAGGTTATAATTTAAAGGCAATAAATTGTGGCAAGTTTTTTAAGTGTAGGTCATGTACAAACACTTCCAAAACAGAGCTCTGCTCAAGCCAGACATTTTCAACCCATTTTCAAGATAGGTTGTCAGTTCTTAGTTCAGACTGGTCAAAGCCCTTGTGTTCCATACAAGAGGAGATGGCTGGCTGCATAATATTTCCCTTGAAATAAGGGAAACAAAAAGGAACTATGTTGTGATCTAAAAGAAAGGGGTAATCATTTGGAAAACCCTGATGGGGAAAGTTTCTTTGGCAAGATACTGAAGTGGCTGATCTGAAGGAATCAGACGTGGATGTCCATCGAGCAACAAATCTCTCTGAAAACTGACAAGAACCTTCCTGAGTGGTAACCATTTACCTTTCAAGCACCAAAGCCTGGTGAACTTCATAAATGTTAAATTCTGTGCACAGTATAAGAATTGCCTGCAACCAGTGAAATTGGAGGAATGAGAAGTGAGATTGGACACTGAATCAAATAACTTTTCTGAACTTGCACATAATTACATACACATGTGCTTAGACTTGGGAGATGGTTAAGTTAATAGTAATGATAAAGTATGATCCAGTTTTATGTCTAAAGATGATTAAAAGCAACTTTGGTTTAAGAAACCATTTGTCTTGGTGAATTTCTATTGCTGTTGGGTTTTTGGGTTGTCTGGGCTTGTAACAAGTACATAAAAGATGTTCTGCTCATCGGATAGTGAAGAACAAATTATATGGTGTTAAACAAGAAAATCTACAAATGCTGGGGTCCAGAGGAATACACAAATGTGCTAGAGAAATTCAGCATATTGATCAAGGCTCTGATCACTCAGAGGTGAGAGCACTGGCCTTGCAAACCAGGGGTCACATGTTCATTCCTTCCTCAGGCCTCATTTCTTATGTTAACTTGGCAAATTAAAGAATTTGTATATTACGTTCTAAATGTAGTATTACATGCCAATAATGGAACCAGATTACCATTATGCCATGTGATAGAATTCCTAGGCAACAGCTTTCATTTGACTATTTGCATCCAAATTGTCAGTCCTCTGCCCATCATTTACTCTAACAAGTTCTTGAAATGAATTTGATCTTTATTTACCTTTATACCTGTAATTTAGATTACATTACAGAATGTGATTAAATGAATTACAAATATTGCAGTTAGATCTCTTAAATTTTTTTGCTTGACTGAAATGCCCAGTCAAGCAAAACACTTTGCAAACTGAATACTTCAGCCAGTCCATCCCCATTTTACACAATAATATGAATTTTGATTTGTGTATCCATTTATTTTAAGATCTGCACACAATCAGTTTGGAATTTTGCATGAAAGCCCTGTGCTTTCGAAGTAAAATTTCCAAGTATTGTAAACATATCTAAACTTGAAGCTGCAGTTTCATCTCAATTGGAGAATAAATAGAAAATTGAATTGTTCTGACTGAGAACATAGGACCAAGAAATGTGCAGCACAGAACAGGCCCTTTGGCCCACAGTGTTGTGCCAATCTAATAACCTACTCTAACTGCCAAGAATTTCCCAACTGAATAACCCTCCATTTTTCCTGCCTCCATTGCCAGCAGCACATTGCATGCACCCACCAATCTCTGAAAATCATAACTCTTCCATTCTCCCTGTACTTACTCCCAAGCATTTTAATATTGTGCCTGCTGGTGTTAGCCATTTCAGCCTTGGGGGTGGAAAAGCCTCTGGCCATTCACACGATAAATGCCTCGTCATCTTTACATCTATATCCGAAGAATAATCTGTTGTTTCCAACACCCCTTCCCATCCACCCCACAGCCATGAAGAGAGGAAACTCCTACATATAGGATGAAAATTTATTTTTTTTTAAAGTAGATTCTGAGAAAATCTTGAATAGATTTCCTTCCCACACTGAGATATGATAATTATGGTGTTTAAATGAGCCAAGCAAGTGGTGAGAAACTATTTCCTCTGTTGGAGGTTCAGAACAAGAAGGCATAACATTAAAAATGCTAATACAGGTTTTGCCTCTCTCAACTGGTGCTCTGGTCCAGCAACTCTTGTGGTCTGGCATGCTTGAATCTGCCACCATTAGTGCAAACTACTTACAGGTAGTACTGGACTCTAACCCCCCAGTCCTGATCACTGGTGTTGCAAAGGTGTTGCACTATCTGCTACTGTAACCATGCCGCCCCACAGTATAATTTCCTGTTTTAAGCTTTGTTCTAGCATTCATCCGTTTAAAATAGGGGTTCTCTTAGGGGTAGTTTTTTGGCATTTTCTATAGTCTGGCATTGGCTGGGTCCCAATGTTACTGGATTAGAGGTACAACCTGTAGTTCATTTGGTGCTGATGTAAAATTATGGAAATCTAGAAATGTTTCCCTCTTGAAGTTGATTCAATAGAAACATTCAAATCTGGGATCAAAATATTTTTTCTGGTCAGAGAACTAAGGTTGGGAAGTGTGCCACCTGTGGCAGATTCATCTGTCCTCCATGGTATTAGTAGAAGTGACAATTACAGAATCCTCATGGAGGACACTTTGAAGACCCTCTCTGCTGTGCTGTGTGGCACAATAACTGTATTAAATGGGATATTTAGAACAGATTTGTCAGAAAACTGGATAGCTGAGGTACCACTAACCATGAACAGCAGAAGAAATGTCAACCACCACAACCTCTAATATCATAACTCAGCATATCCTATTCTCAAGATTCCAGATACCTTTATTGTCATTAATTTTAAAATACACATTTGTCTTCCTTTCATTGGTCCTGAAAAGTTCCATTAGTGTCACACCGCGATCAAGACCAGAAAGAAAAGCAAAAGGGAATTGTTTCAAGTGCACATGTATCCAACTTCTCAAATGTCACCACCCCCTGTGTCCCCATATCCCTTCATAGCTGCACGGCCTCTTGTCAGGTGCAGTCATGAACCTGAGCTCAAGTCATCCAAGCAAACCTCCTTGGTCCCTGGTTATGAATCCCCAAAACTATGAGGAATCTATTGGTGCCCAAGGTGTTTTGGGTTCTCTGTTCACTATTGATGTTCTCCTGAATCCTTGACTCAATACCTAGTTCTCAAAAGCCAGTCACCAGGTGAAGTCCTGGTGTGAGACCATTGTCTGCAAGCTTCACACTGGGCCATTGCTGTGGACTCCTCCCCTGTAGGATTCTCTCGCAGGCTTCTCCTATGTGGCAGGTGTTCTTCCATGCTTGTGCCCTGTGCAGATTTCCCCAGCTTGCCTGGAGTTCACCACACTTGAGGTCTAGGCTGCTGAACATGGGTATTGCCATCATAGACACTGGATGCTAATCCCAATCTATATGCAGGACAGCTGAACAGTAACATCTTGCAGAGGGGTGCTGGAAGCTGCTCCCAGCTCCTCCTGGTTCCAGACCAATGGTGCCATTGATGTTACTGCAACTGTAACAATGATTTATCAATTCACCACTTCTCTCAATCCTTGGGATCAATCCTGTTTTTTTTTTAAAACTTTTTTTAAAGATTCTTGTGTGTGTGTACCATTTTTTAACAAAAAATAATTATGCAAATTGATGTTTTTCCATAATAATGTAGGCTTTCAATTTATTATGCCAGTGTATTATACTAATCTCCATATTATCTTTCCATGTACTAGCTACACACTTTCATGCTACAGACAACACTAAATGTACAAATGCAATTTGAAACTTATCCAACCCTAATATCCTTAAAGAAACCATATAACCCAATAAAAAAATGGATGGGTCTAATGGAAGTTTAACATGATAATTTTTCTTAAACTAATCTAATTCCTTCCCAAAATGATTGTACTTTAACAGCATGTTAAAGTTTCAATACATAAACCACATCTGAAACAAGAATCTGAGTTACTAAAACCATATTTTTTCAATGGAGTTAAAAATAACTGATGTAAAATAAATTACTATTAACCATTCCATATCATACATTCATCAATTTAATTACACTATCATTAGCACATATCCACCCAATTATCTTCTGGAAAAAAAAAGGTTATATCACTTTCCCATTTCAGCTTAGACTTCTCCCATTCCAGTTTATCCATATTAGCTTGTAACACTTGATACATAACTGAAATATAACCCTTCTTTGGTGTAGAGGAAATCAAAGATTCAAACTTCATCAATACAGGTAAAATCATCTCTTTATCTTTGGTGAAAGATATTTATGGTAATAATACACAAAGAATTTTCAGATAGATCAAATTGTTCCCTCAATTGGTTAAAAGAAAGAAGTTCTCATTCCTTAAAACAATCCTGCAATGTCTTTAAACCATTAGAGTCCCAACTCTTTAAATGATTATTGAAAGTTGCAAAAGGAATAAGCAGAATATTATATAATGGGGTTAAAATTAATAATTTACATTTTGATCCTAAAATCTTATTTCTTTTACTCCAAACCTTGTACAAATGTTTTAATACTGGCATATTGCATTCCCACAACAAATTCATATTCCATCGAAATATAAATTGATGCACCTCAACAACCTCAACAAGCCATCTCCACTTTCACCCAACTTGGAGGTTGATCCATGCCCATCAACCTGCTAACAAATTTCAACTGAGCTGCTTCATAATTTGAAAATGAGGTAACTGAGTCCACCTAATGCATATTTCCATGTGAGTTTATACAATGCTACTCATGGTAATTTTCCTTTCCATAAAAATTCCCTCACCACTTTATTTAAATCCTGGGGGGGAAAAAAAACCTTTGAAAAGGAATATGGTATCGACTGAAATAAGTAATGAATTCGGGGAAAAATATTTATATTGGAACAATTTACATGACCAATTAAGGTTAATGGAAGATCTTTCCATTTAATTAAATCTGCATTAATCTTTTTTAATAAAGCAACATAATGTAACTTGTATAAAGATTGATAATCAGCATTTGCAATTACTCCTAAATATTTGAGTTTATCTGACCATTTTAACTTTATAATACTTTTATATTCTGAATAGTCACCCTCTCCAAATGGCAAAATTTCACTCTTATCCCAATTAACTTTATATCCAGAAAGTTCTCAAAATTGTAATAATCATTCCTGCAATTGTGACAATGGCTGTTTTGGTTCTGTCAAATGTATCAAGACATCATCTGCAAATAAATTCATCTTTTATTCCTCATCCATAACTTTCATCCCTCTTATCTTTTCATTCTGTTTTATCATCTGAGCTAATGGTTCAATAGCCAATTCAAACAAGTCTAGTGACAATGGACAACCTTGCCGTGTCAAACATGTCAATTTAAATGGTAAAGAAACTTGACCATTTGTCACCACACTGGCAATTGTGTTTGTATATAAACTTTAACCCAACCAATAAAAAAGGGCCAAATTTAAACTTCTCTAACATCTTAAATAATAAAAAAAAGTCCCATTCAAGCCAATCAAAGGCTTTTCTCATATCTAGCGCAACCACCATTGGGTGGTTGGGCTGTTTTCAATATGCATTGACCAAAGTTATCAACCGAAGGATGTCATCTGATGCATTCCTATTCTTAATAAAACCTGTTTTATCAATGTGTATCAACTTAGGAAGGTACTTAGCAAGCCAATTTGCTAACACTTTTTCTATAATTTTATAATTTACATTCAATAAAGAAATGGGTCTATATGGAATTTAATACAGATAAATGTGAGGTGCTGCATTTTGGAAAGGCAAATTTAAATAGGTCATATACATTGAATGGTAGACAATTGAGGAGTGCAGAGCAACAAAGGGATTTAGGAGTTATGGTAAATAGTACCCTCAAGGCTGATACTCAGGTAGATGGTGTGGTGAAGAAGGCATTTGGAATGTTGGCCTTCATAAATCGGAGTATTGAATTCAAGAGTAGGGAGGTTATGATGAAATTGTACAAGGCATTGGTGAGGCCAAATTTGGAGCACTGTGTACAGTTTTGGTCACCAAATTATAGGAAAGATATAAACAAAATAGAGAGAGTGCAGAGAAGGTTCACGAGAATGTTGACAGGATTTCAGGGTCTGAGTTACAGGGAAAGGTTGTGCAGACTGGGGCTTTTTTCTCTGGAGCGTAGAAGATTGAGAGGGGACTTTATAGAGGTGTTTAAGATTTTAAAAGGGACACAGAAAATGTGGATAGGCTTTTTCAATTAAGAAAGGGGGAGATTCAAACTAGAGGGCATGGTTTAAGATTGAAGGGGGAAAATTATAAGGGGAACATGAGGGGAAATTTCTTTATGCAGAGGGTGGTGGGGATGTGGAATGAGCTTCCGGCAGATGTGGTCGAGGCGGGATCATTGGTTACATTTAAGGAAAGACTGGATTGTTACATGGATAGGAGGAGACTAGAGGGGTATGGACCAGGTGCTGGTCAGTGGGACTAGGAGGGTGGGGATTTGCTACGGCATGGACTAGTAGGGCCAAACTGGCCTGTTCTGTGCTGTAAGTGGTTATATAGTTATATGGTATTCCCAATTCCCAAGAAGACACTTTCAATGGATCTCTATTTTTTTTTTCAGAATTAGTGTTTAAAGCCTCAAACAAGATTCTGGTAACACCAGTTCTTCAGTTATTCATGTACTACATCCCCAAATACAAAGATAAATCTTCAAGATTTTATAAAATTCCACAGAAAATCCATCATCCCCTGGTGACTTTCCATTTGGTATCTCCTGTATAGCCTCCTTAATCTGAAAATTTAAACTGAGATTCCAATTCCATCACATCTTCCTCCTCTAATACCGGTAATGTTAATTTAGATAAATAAGATTCAATAAGACCATTATCCTGCTTCCCCTCAGAAGTATATAATTTTTGATAGAATAAATAAAACTGGTCATTAATTTCCTGATGTTTATATAGAACTATTGAATTTTTTTTAACCATATTAATTGTCCATGATACCTGTTCTGTTTTTAATTGCCACACAATTATGTGCCCTCTCACCCAATTCATAATAACGCTGCTTAGATCGATTAATTAAATGCTCAAATTGATAGGTTTGTAATATATTGTAATGTAATTTCAAATTTGCCAAAGCTGCTTTTTAAAAATCTTCTGTCACTTCTTTTTGAAAATCTTTCTCTAACTCAGCAATGCATTTCTCCAACTCTAAACTTTCTGCCATATATTGTTTCTTAACTTTCATAGTATTATAATTTGCCCTCTTAAATAAGCGTTCAAAGCATCTCATAATAAAAAAACAGCTATCTACAGAATTAACATTCTCTGCCAAAAACAAAGTAATCTGTTATTTAACAAAAGTAACAAACTTTTTTCAATAACATTAAATCTCCATCTGTAGGATGAACGTACTACTTCCGATTTACATGGAAAGTGTAAAAAAGACAATAAAGAATGATCTAATATAACCCTACTTCTGTACTCAGCCTGTAATATTCTATCCTGTAAATGCGCTGATACCAAAAAAATCTATTCTGGAAAATGAATCATGTCAAAATGAATAAAAAGAATAATCTTTCTCCATAGGATTAACTCTTCAAATATCCAGCAAATTTAAATCTTTTATCAAAGCCCCAATTTATATCACCATCATTGATTTCCTTATACTTTTTGGGACCTGTCCAATAAAGGATCCAGAACACAATTAAAATCTCCCCCGACTAGAATATTTTAATTAGCCTGATTTAACAACAAAGCTTCTGAAATAAAACATTCATCAACTATATTAGGTGCATAAATATTAAGCAAAGTCCAAGCATGGCAAGATGGCGTAGAAGACAGATGCACAAATCCACCTTCCCCCAGCTAGTTTTTTAAATATCTATTTTTAAAATTTACAAAAGAGAGTGAAAGTAATATTCATAGTTTTTGGAATACTGGAGGACTGTAATGAAAAAAATGAAAGCTCAATTACAGAAGAAATTACCTTAAAAGTATTGAAGAATTGAGGCCTACCTGTCCAGTTGAAACCACGGAGTCATCAATGGGAGTCCCCAGGCCTCAGAGGACTCCTGCTCAGCTACGTATGACGCCGGTGCCGATCCTGCCTCTGCAAGATGGCACCGGCTTGATGACAAGTTTGGCTGGCGCTGACCCGTGCTCCCGTGAAGCTGGGTCACGAGTGGTCTGGCCGAGAGAGGAGCCCTCGAGCCCGCAACATGGCTGGGTGAACCGGGAATGCTCAGTGTAGCATCAGAGGATGGGTGGTTCTACCGGGCATGCGAAATGCTTCGAGGTTATGCGACTTATTGGCACAAGTGTGGGCTGTGCGGGAGCCTGAGCGACGATGCCCTGATGAGGTTGGTGTGACGTCCTCGGGTGTTCAGACCTGCAGCCGCACTGGATGAGGATCCACTGTGACTGAAGAAGAAGAGGACCTAACTTTACTGGGAAGTACACAGGAACAAAGAGAAGTTGAGACTAAGGAAGGTAGGCCTCAAAGGGAGGTGATGGAACCCAGAATGGATTCTGTGTGTGTTGTTTTGGAAGGGATTGCTTACCAAATGGATAATATGTTGAAACAGATGACTCGACGATGTTTGGAAATGAAGACTAAAATGAGTACTATGTATGAAGAAATGACAAATATGAAGCAAGGTATGACTGTAGTTAAAAGTGATGTTAATAGATGTATAAAATCAGTAGATGGGGTACAAGTTAACTTTTTCAAAAAAATTGAAGCTACTTTTTTTGAATGTAATAAGGAAAAAATGGAAAATGTGGAGGATTCCTTTGTGGAATGGGGGATTCAGAAAAAAAGAATTATTGTCGAAAATTTATTCATTGGAAAATCAAAGTTGGAGGGATAATGTAAAAATAGTGGGTCTCCCAGAAGATATTAAAGGCTCTGATATGATTTAAAATCTTTCAAGAAATTGATTCCTGAGATGTTTGGCAAGGAGTTTTTTCCAGATAGTTTGGAGTTGGATTGAGGTGTTTCCAGGACAATCACCACAGGTGGATTTAATTTGTTGTTTGAAACACCAAGATAGGGAAATGATATTATGACTGGTGGTGCAGACGGCACAACAAAGTCAAACTCCAATGATGAATCAAAATAATAGAATTTTTATGCATATTTGAGTCAAGAAATTATTAGGCAACGTCGGGAACTTAACTCAGCCAAAGAAGTATTGGGGCGGAAGGGTTATAGGTTTGCTTTTCATAATCCTGCGGTGTAGTTTTTTATGGCAATTTTCAATCTCAATTTTTTTGAAAATGATCATGATGCATTAAATTTTGGCAATTCGTTGCCAGATTTACGAGGGGATGGTCGATCTTCACCGCCGTCACCTAAAAGAATGGGAAGAAATGGTCTATGGGAAGAATGATTTGGTCGTCTTGATATTGAAGACCCGGAACGGTCATTGGGACTAGAATCATTGGGTTGATTATATTTATTATATTTGATTGTGTTTCACTGAACAATATACTGGCAGGGGGGTGGGGGGAGGGGGAGGGGTGGGGGGGGTTGGATAAATAAGATTCAATAAGACCATTATCCTGCTTCCCCTCAGAAGTATATAATTTTTGATAGAATCTTTGACAGTCATCTACTACCTTTGGGGTTTTTTAGGGTTTTTTTTTTACTTGATGTTTTTAGGGGAGGGTTTGTGATTTTGAGGATTTATAAGGGGAGTGATATTTTATAGTGGGTGAATATATTGTTAGTTTGTAGAAATTTCTAATTTGAAATTTGCAACTTTTAATGTTCAGGGGTTGAATAATCCAATTAAGCGAAAGCGAGTTTTAGCTTATATTTAACATTTATTATTGGGGGAGATGGAAACAAAGCGCAAGCGCTCCCCCCAAGCTACACTGCCTGTGTTGTTGACCTGAGTGCCGGACCACTCAGGAGCCCTGCTTTACCGTTTTAGCGTTCCTCAACCCCTTCTGTGCATTGTTCAAGCACGTGTAAGACCATTCTTCCTTTTCCATCTGTGAATGGTGATGGACACTCAAACAGGTAACAAGAAGCACCTCCATCTGCAACAACCTTGGCTTCTTCCTCAGATTGCTATCATCTGTAAAACCAGAGTCTAGCCATTTCAATTCACTACATGATGAATGATTTTTAATTTTAGAGTTAGATTGGTAACAGCCCCTTACAGTCCATGAACCCTTGCTGTCTAAATGCACCAATTAACAGACAAACACTGGATGTTTTTAAACATGGAAGGATGCCTGTGCACCCAGAGGAAAATACACACAGCTACGGGGAGAATTATACAAACTCAACCCAGACAATACTGGATTCTACCGCAAGTCACTGGTGTTGCAATAGCATTTTGCTAGCTGCAACACTAACTGCGCCACTATTAAATGTTTCAGAGCACTCGAACTGTAGAAGAAATTAAATTTGACAAGATTGCAGCTAAAGTACAGATTTGTACGAGGACTGGCTGTACCTCGAGCCCAATCATTCCAGTCTTTTTACAACACTGGCATCTACCCAACAAGGGCCAAGTGTCCAGTGCTGACCTGTTTACAAAGGAAGAAGAGAAATTCCATCTAATCTCTACCAAGTCCACTTCTTATGAGTAGAAACATGGAGTGTGTTGTCCGCAGTGGTATCAAGCAACACTTGTCCACAATTTCCAGATTTCATTGCACCCATGGACCAAAGAGCTGAATTCTGAAATGAAAGTAGAAAATCTGCAGATGCCCGAGTTGAGTGCAACACCAAATATGTGGGAGAAACATAAGGGGGTCATGCAACTTCTATAGGAAGTAAAGGATAACAATTGAACCAAAGAACAATACTACACAGAAACTTTTTTAAATTTAATAAACAGCCCTTCTAGTCTGTGCTGAAATATTATTCTTCCTTGTCCCACTGATCTGCATCCCTCCATAGTCATCCCATACATGCAGCTGTCCAAATTCTTCTTAAATGTAAAGAAAAAATGAGCCTGCTTTCACCAATTTAAAAAAAAAACAGTGTAAATTTTTCACCTTTAACCCACACACTCTAGTTTTTGGCTCACTGAACCTCAGTGGAAAAAGCCTGCTTTCATTTACTCTATCTATAGCTATCATCATTTTGTATATAAATCCCATCTCATTCAGCTATGCTGTTCAACTTTTCCCTGTAACTCCATTTCTGAAGTCCGGGCAACATTCTAGTAAATCTTTTCTGCACTCTTTCTATCTTTCGTGTAGTTAGGTGACCAAAAAAATGCACACAAAACTCTGAATTTGGCATCAGCAATACTAATACAACTTCACTCTAATATCCTAACTCTGATACACAATACTTCGATTTATGAAGCCCAATGTGCCTAAAGCTCTCTTCCTGACCTTCTCCAATATTTTAGGCTGGTGCCCTTTATTTCTGCGGATACTTGATTTCATGCTGACTTTCTCCAGCATGTGTTTTGCTGTTGAATTCTGGAGGAGAGTGATATCATTGCAACTGATTTCGGAAGACTGCTGGTGACAGAAAGGGGCATTGAGGAGCATGGACTAAACTGAAGTTGAATGGAAAAATACTTCAATGGTTGGACCCATACCTCATGGAAAGAAAGATAATTGATTGTTTGAGGTCAAGCATCGCAGCCCAGGACACGAATTGCTCCAAGTAGCAATCAGAAGAGTATTCAGTGGAAAAGCCTCAGTTTGCGTGGATCAAGTTGAAGAATACAATCTTGGTGGGTCATTTACTCAGCCTGAATGGGGGGGGCCTTTGTCTGACGGTTATAAGTGCTGCAGTGTTCTGTGAATTCTGATAATTCCTCCCATCATGTTTGTGTATGAAGCTGGCCCATTTGATGCTTAATTGGGAGGAGCAGGTTATTGTGCTCAAGCGCAAGTTTGGCTTCAATGACTGAAGCCATGAAGTTCAATGGTAATGGCTGGTAGGAGGTGGGGAGTAAAGGGAAGCAGCATTAGCATTTCCACTCACTGATTATTCTGAGACCCATCAATGACTTCATAGTAAAGATTGTCGACACACAGCAATTTCATACAGTTTTGACTGTATGATGCAAAAGACATTGTATGAAGTGCAGAAAAATGCATAGGAACAAACAGTATGGTTTAAAACAATTATTAATAGTCATGTACATTAAAATGTAGTTAAATATTTTGCTTCTGTGCTGAAACACAGATTTGGAACAGTAATTCTGATTTATAAATTAACTTTTTAAGAGAGGATCCACATTCTTCCTTAGTTGGATGGCACTTCCTCCAAATCAATTGTTTTATCTGCATTTTATTCCATGACTGAATTAGAATCAAACTCTGTAGGTCCAGTTCCCAATGGCAGAAAAAAAATCAAGGAGTTGATGAATAATCATTGATTTCCACTTCCTCCAGTTTTTAAATCATAAACTGTATACCATAACTTGTTCCAATGCTTTAAACTATTATTTTTTAATTGCAATAATTTTGAATGATATTGAATGGGTGAGGTCATTGTCCTTGACAGAATTAATTTTGTAATGGTATTAAAACTTCAAGAAGGGATCTGGAGACACTGATTAACAGGTTTTGAAATTAACCACGGCTCAAAAATTTATCTGGACTGTTAAATTATTAAACTCTTTATCAGTGTATGATAAAATGACTATCAAGTTTGTAGCTAATGGAGCAGAATAATGCCATTCAGCTTATCAAGTCTGCTTCAGTATTCAAATCTATGTCTGATATATTATTCCTCAATCCCATTCTCCTGCCTTCTTCTCCATACTAATCAAGAAGCCATCAACCTCTGCTTTAAATAGACCCAATGGCTCGGCCTTCATAGCCATCGAGGCAACAAATTCCACAGACTCATTACACTCTGGCTAAAGAATTTCTTCCTCAGCGGTATTCTAAAGTGTCATTTTGTATTCTGAGGTTGTGCCCTCTAGTCCTCAACACTCCCACAACTGGAAACCTCTTATCCATGTTCACTGAATCTCGCTTTTCCAATATTCAATTAGTTTTAATAAGATCCCCCTTCATTCTTTTAAACTCCAAAAAGAACAGGCCCACTTTCAACTGAAATACTTGCCCATCATGCACCCAACAGCTGTGGCAAGGCCTCCATGCCATAACCTGTTACAAAACCAAATCAGGTGAAGTTACAGATGGCAATCTTTGCTCTCACAGTAGTTCAATGCCTACTATAACTGATCTGACAGTGAATAACCACCCCTCTGCACCCCCATGTCCCCTGATCCCATATTGTCTGTATCTGATGATGTGTATGCTGCCTTCAGGACAATGAATCCAGGAAAGCATCCAGCCCGGAAGGAGTATCTGGCCAAGTATTTAAAATCTGTGCTGACTAACTTAAATTTCAACCCATTTTGGTCCATAAGTCTGTGCCACTCAATTTACACCCAATTAACCTACATCCCCAGTTTGTTTTGAATGGTGGGAGAAGACCAGAACACTCAGGGAAAAGCCACACAGACTTGGGGGAGAGTGTACAAATTAATTATAGACAGCGTGGGATTCTAATCCTGATTCCTGGTGCTATAAAGGCATTGTGCAAACCATTATATCAACCATGCCATTCCCAAATCTACCAATGTATTCACAGATATCTTCAACTTCTCACACCAGCAGGGCATGGTAACAACCTATCACAAACAGGTGTCAAAATCATACTGGCGCCTAGGAAGAGTATCCTAACCTGCCCTTGAAAGGCTGGTATTGAAGACTATCAGCCGCTGTCTGAGCTGTGACATGGGTAAGTTCCAGTTTGCCTATCATAATGGCAGGTTTACACTAGATGCCATATCACTGGCTTTATGCAAAGCCCTGGAACACCTGGACAGAAAAGATGCATTCATCAGAATTATCTTTATCGACAACAGTTCAGCATTTTACATCATCATCCCCTCAAAGCTGATCAGCACATTCCAAGACCAGGGATTCAACACCCCACTATGTAATTGGATCATGGATTTCCATGCCTCCACACCACAATCAGTGAGGATTTGTAAGAACATCTCCGCAATCTCCATTAGTTCCAGAGCACCACAGGGCTGCATTCTTTCCCGCTTGTTCTACTTACTTTAGACCTAAACTGTGTGGCTCAGTATGACAATAATTATCGTCTACAAATTTGCTGATGTCATAGTTGTAAGTTGTATTTAAAAAGTGAATCAGCATGAAAATGTGATTGAATGGTGCGCCAACAACAACCTTGCGCTCAATGTCTCCAAAAGTAAGGAGCCGACTGTTGACTTCAGGAAGGGCAATCCAGAGGTATACAATCCAGTCTGGGGGTTCAGAGGTGAAATGTGAACAAATTGAAGTTTTTGAGTCACTATCTCAGAGGATCTTTCATGGACCCAACACACCAATGGCAACTTGAAGACATCCTGTCAGTGCTTTTACTTCCTCAGGAGATCGCAGAGGTTTGGTATGACACCAGAAACCCCGACAGATTTCTACAGATGTGTAGACTAAAGTGTGCTGACCTGCTGTTTCAGTCTGCTATGGGGATACCAAAACTTCTGAGTGTAAAACCCTCCAAAAGGTCCTGGACACAGCCCAGGACATCACCAGTAAAACCTTCCCCACAAAGAAGAATATCTACAGGGAACGTTGCTGTCAGAGAGCAGCAGCAATCATTAAGGATTCACACTACCCAGCACATGCACTGTTCTCACTGCTGCCATAAGGAAAGAGGGGTAGGTGCCACAAAACTCGCACCATCAAATTCAGGAACAGCTGCTACCCCTCCACCATCAGACCCATCAACAATCAGGGACTCTCTGTCAGTTTGTTTCCATTCATTATCTGCTTACAGTTATTTTGTTTACAAGTTTGCTGTGTACAGTTTATTGAACTACCATTTAGTGGTAATTCTGCTGTGCCAGCTGAAAAAAATAATCTCAGGGTTGTATGTGATGTCATGAATATACTCTGAAAATAAATCTGAAGTCTGAAATTGTACTCCACAGAACCCATTCACTTTCCCCACTTTATTGCACATTCTCACGTGATTATTGAATGGATTTCTGTGGTCAATTTTAAAAAAAAAAAAATTTCAGTTACTTTAGTATCCATTTCTAAGATGAGAACAAAAAATGTTGAAGCAAGAAAGCAAAACATTGCAGGTTGAAAATCCTGTCTTTTTTTAATCTGTGTGTGATCAAAATTGATGGCTGGTTTTGTTCTCTGGAATAATATTGAGCATCTTGTCACTGGAACTTCAACTCCAGTGTTATTCATGCCACTCTCACTCCCTCTTCTTGCTATTTACTTCAGTCCAAAGAAAATGGAATTTGTAGCTAGAGTAAACTCTGGATTTCTGAACTTTTCCATGCAAGATGGGGTCAAACTTCATGCAGCTGCTATTTGTGTCATGCCTCCAAGTCTGATTATTTTTGCTGCTTGGGAGTTTTAACAAATTCATGGGTCTGATCACTTAATCCTCCATCATTGTGGTTGAAATATTTCTTTTCATTACTGAAGGATTAGAAGAGAAAGAAACTCCATTAATGCAGGAATGATATAAAATCAGCATATATTATCCATCAAAAAAAAAGGATAAGGAATCTATGGAGAGGGTGCAGAGGAGATTTACCAGGATGTTGATTTGAAGTTCGTACTGACTTTCATGAGAAAGTCATGGAGATTGCGGAGATGTTCTTACAAATCCTCACTGATTGTGGTGTGGAGGCATGGAAATCCATGATCCAATTACATAGTGGGGTGTTGAATCCCTGGTCTTTCATGAGAAAGTCAAGGATCTTGTTGCAGGGGGAGGGGGTGTACAGAGGTCCAGAGTTTGTAGCTTCTTGACCAGCAATGAGGGAATAATGATGTGGAAGGCTGAGCTGTAGTTGAAGAGCAGCATATGTATGAATTGCTGTTTGAGGTGATCCAGTGAAGAGCCAGCAATTAATTTTTTGAATATTTTAAATATTTCAAATCTATATGATCAAATTCAGCATATTAAAACAAAATACAAACAAATAACAATCTAAAACTACATACATGATGTCTAACCCCCACCACCTGAAAACCCTCTTCTCCCAAATCCCCACAGTCTCAGAATAATCAATATGAGAATAAAATATAGTTATAGAAGGAAAAGAGAAATTTTCAGAATTGCACAAGGGAATATCTTCCAACACACCTAATTTAACAAAATGTCTAATGCAGAGAACGGAATAATAATTCCTATTGTTTCTTCATTATGCAAACTTCTCCTGTCCCAGTGATGAGAAGAAAATAGTTCATTCCATCAAAGAAACAATTTCTTCTCAAGGTTGCACAGAAGGGAGATCCCAAGCAAATTCTTCAGCCAGAATGGAATTAGAGAAAATATTTCAGTCTCCTGGTATGAAAATTTTCAAAATTGTAGGGCAACATAGCACAAATTTATAGCCTTTATCAAAAAGGGTTGCTTTAGTTGGATTAAATTCTCTTCAGCAAATCTTCACTTGAATCTGGATTCCATTTCCAGCCCATTGAAGTGGGCCCTTGCCCCTCTTGCAGCAAGGCTTAAAACTTTCTCTCTGTCTTGGTATCATTAAAAAAAAAAAAAAAAAAAAAAAAATTAGTACAGTGTGGTTTCTGATTTGAGAGGTTTTGCTCTTTGGACTCTGAATTCTTTCGATTTCAATTGGATTTTCCAAATTTTGCTCTCCCAAAGCTTCTGGAATCCATTTTTGAAAGAAGCAAATTGGTTCTTAACCCTCTTCTTCTGGAAAACCTACTATTATTATAATCCCTCTGCTGAAGTTTTCCAATATATCCACTTTCTGTAAAAGTTTTTGATTCCTCTTGTTATTGTCTCATCCATTTTATTGTTTCCTCTTCATCTTATTCACCTAAGGTCTTCATCTAAGGCCTTACTAGTTCTACCTTTATTTATTTCAGTTCTTCCTTCTCTTCAATCCCTTTATCTTTTGTTTCCAATTTCTTGCAGATCCTTCTCTGGAGTCTGATTCGTCATCATCTGGCACTGAAGTAGAAGGTCCTGACTTTTCCATGGCCTGCAGTCCTCTTTCCCCATAATGCTTCATGCATGCACGACTTCTCACGCATGCCCAATGGAGTTGCAGGTTCTCCACTGACACCATCTCTCCCTAGCTACAGATGAGCAACATAGGTGGAAATTCCTTCAAGAGGATAATTCACCCGGGGAGCTGCCTGAGTGCTAGCTGCCTTCTTTATTATCAAGGTAGGCCTCTCTTCTTGTCAGGTTCCAGATAAGGCTGCAACAGTTTTATCTTTCTTAGGAGGTATTTTTATTTTAAAGTGAATGTATTTAAATGTGTTTTAAGAAGGTTAAGTAATAACATTTCTTAATTAGTACTTTTTCACTAATTAACAGATTGTCAGGGCATGCTGATCCTGCAGCATCATGTGACGTCCCCAACCCACCGATATTGATCCTGCTGTGGAGCGATTTGTGATGGGTGAATTACAGTGGGCCCAGATCTTTGCTGAGGTATGTATTAATTCTGGCCATTACCACCCTCTCAAAGTAAAGTTAGTGCTACTGGGCAGCAGTCATTAAGGTCAGCTCACACTACTCTTAGGTACTGGGATGAATGATGCCTTTTTGAAGCAGATGGGGGAAAAACTGACTGCAAATTGAAGTATTTACTAGTCAAAAAATATTATCCTTTTGATTGTCTGGAGGCAATTTTGTGAATTTCAATTCACAAGCACCTTTAATTTTATTGTTGGATATTGGTCATTTTTTTTTAAAGTAGATACACCTGAAAAAGGGTGTCTATCATTTTAGATGGGTAAGCAGAAGGATAATTTGGAAGGAAGGTACCTGTATGCAGAAAGTTCCTAATTTGCAAATATCTCAAAAAATTGTGCCTTGCTCAAATAATTTGTCTGCTAACTGATGTTTGTGAACACTCCAGCTAGTTGATTGGCACATATCTTCCATATCCTGCCAGGTATGCCATCGGGCCTGCCACCTTGTGAGGGTTCACACTCTTGAATGATGTTCTGTCATTGCCCTTGGAAACAGATATCACAGGGTCCTCAGCCTTTTCAGGGATTTTAGTCGACACTGTTTGGTTCTTAAAGCGTGCATAGGTGTTCAGCTCATCAGGTAGTGAAGCATCATAATGTTTGCCCTTGCTTAGTAGGCTGTAATGGCCTGCACTCCCTGCCATAGCTCGCGCGTCTCTGTCTCGAGCTTCCTCCAAAGTTGCTACTTTGCCTCAGAGATAGCCTTCTGCAGGTTGTGCCTGGACTTCTTGTAAAGATTCTGATCCCCAGCCTTAAACGCCCTTGATCTTGCTCTCAGCAGTTTGCGGATTCTCTAATTCATCCAGGGCTTCTGTTTGGGGAACATCTGGTATTTGCGCAAGGGCACACACTTATCCACACAGGTCATGAAGTTGGTGACACCTATCATATTCATTCAAGTCTTTCTTTTTCCATCTGTTTATTGACTTATATCGAACATGTATACAAGAGGGGAGTTGTATATAGTCATGTATTTACAAGTGCATAAGAAAAAGAACATAGTAGTATTTAACAAATATATATTAACCATTTTTTTTCTCCACTTGTAAAACCAAATGGGAAAAAAAGAGAAAGATGTGTTGTACCCCTTGACTTTGGAAAAACATCCGTAGGGAATGTTTGAGTAGAATAGACTTACTTATTTGAGATCTTAAAATGATTTAATTTTGGTCTTGGATTTTAAAATGATTTATCAAGCTCCCATGGCTGCAGTTGTTACTAATAATCAAAACTCTTTATTTTGGGCTGTTTAGGAACACTCAGCAGGGCTGCCCTCTTTGTCCTTTCCTATTTAATCTGGCTCTGGAGCCTTTAGCTATTGCACTTCAAGACTCCAATGACATTCAAGGTATCAAGAGGGGTGATACGATACATAAGGTTTCATTATATGCATATGATTTATTAGTTTACATTTCTGAGCCAAAGAATCTATTCCTTTTATGCTGTCCCTACTTTTCTGAATTCAGTGGCTTTTCAGGATACAAATTAAATCTTTATAAGATTGAACATTTTCCAATTAATAATCAGGAGTATTTGAATGATCAAATACCATTTCAATTTTTTAAGAAGCCATGTATTTATTTGGGTATTAAAACTAAATGAAAATTTCAGGATTGGTATAAATATAATTATCTCCCCAGATAGAATATACAAAACAAATGCTTTCCAGATGGTCTCCAATGACACTATCAATTATCTTAACACAATTAAAATGATAAATTTACCAGTTTTTATATTTTTCAAGCAGTACCTTCGTTGTCCTTAAAATATATATTTTTTGACAAGGTACAGTGTACCTAAGATGTCTTCTTGCATTTGGAATAATTAAAATCCTAGATGAGCAAACCTTCACTGCAGCAACAAAAGAAAGATGGAGGCATGCCCCACCAAAATTTTAGATTTAATTATTGGGCTATTAATATTCAATATCCAATAGATTAATGTCCTTCATGGGTAGATTCAGTTAAGGGGTATTCATTGGCCTCATTGCTGGGAGCTTGTCTACCCTTTGCAGTATTAAAAATTAATAGACAATATCTTAACCCAGTTCTTAAGCATACAATAAGGATTTGGGTTTATCTAGTAAAATAGATAGAAATATTGAAAATGAATGTATTCACTTTCTTTGGCTTGGCTTTGCAGACAAAGATTTATGGGGGTGGGGGTACGTCCACGTCTGCTGCTGGCTTGTTGGTGACTGACCAGTCTGATATGGGACAGGCAGGCATAGTTGCAAGGGAAAATTGGTGGGTTGGGTATTGGGTTTTTCCTCCTTTGTCTTTTGTCAGTGAGGTGGGCTCTGCAGTCTTCAAAGGAGGTTGCTGCCCGCTGAACTGTGAGGCGCCAAGACGCACAGTTGGAGGCGATATCAGCCCACTGGCGGTGGTCAATGTGGCAGGCACCAAGAGATTTTTTTAAGCAGTCCTTGTACCTCTTCTTTGGTGCACCTCTGTCTTGGTGGCCAGTGGAGAGCTCGCCATAGAACACTATCTTGGGAAGGCAATGGTCCTCCAGTCTGGAGACGTGACCCACCCAGCGCAGTTGGGTCTTCAGCAACATGGATTCGATGCTTGTGGACTCTGCCAGTTCGAGTACGTCGATGTTGGTGATGAAGTCATTCCAATGAATGTTGAGGATGGAGCGGAGACAGCACTGATGGAAGCGTTCTAGGAGCTGTAGGTGATGCCGGTAGAGGATCCATGATTTGGAGCCGAACAGGAGCGTGGGTATGACAACGTCTCTGTACACGCTGATCTTTGTGTGTTTCTTCAGGTGGTTGTTTTTCCAGACTCTTGTGTAGTCTTCCAAAGGCGCTGTTTGCCTTGGTGAGTCTGTCTATCTATTTGTCAATCCTTGCATCAGATGAAATGGTGCAGCCGAGGTAGGTAAACTGGTTGACAGTTTTGAGTTCTATGTGCCCGATGAGGGTGGGGGGGGGGTTGGTGGTCATGGTGGGGAGCTGGCTGATGGAGGATCTCCATTTTCTTCAGGCTGAATTCCAGGCCAAACATTTTGGCAGTTTCCACAAAACAGGACGTCATGTGCTAGAGAGCTGGCTCTGAATGGGCAACTTAAGTGGCATTGTCTGCAAAGAGTTGTTCATGGACAAGTTGCTTTTGTGTCTTGGTGTGAGCTTGCAGGCGCCTCAGATTGAAGACTGCCATCCGTGCGGTACCAGATGTAAACAGCGTCTTCATTGTTGAGGTCTTTCATGGCTTGTTTCGGCATCATGCTGAAGAAGATAGTAAAGAGGGATGGTGCGAGGACGCAGCCTTGCTTCACGCTGTTGTCAATGGAGAAGGGTTCAGAGAGCTCATTGCTGTATCTGACCCGACCTTGTTGGTTTTCGTGCAATTGGATAACCATGTTGAACTGGCGGGGGGGGGGGGGGGGGCGGGGGTGGTGGCATCCGAGGCGCTCTAGTATTTGCCAGAGCCCTTTCCTGCTCATGTTGTCAAAGGATTTGGTGAGTTCAAGAAAGGTGATGTAGAGTCCTTTGTTTTGTTCTCTGCACTTTTCTTGGAGGTGTCTGAGGGCAAAGACCATGTCAGTAGTCAATATTTTCAATATTATTGGCTAGAAAAGCCACATTATTTAAATGGAAGGATCCCAACTCATTGAATCTACTTCAATGACTCTGCTGTCAGGTCCCGTTTATGTTTGGAGACATTTGAGAGTCATACATTTGATACATCTTTTTAAATTTGAGGAAGTTTGTGATATTTTCATATAGTTTAAGAATCATAATTTTAAACTGGATTCTCTCCTTGTTCCTTGTGGTAAATTTGGTTTTAATCAGGGAACCTTTTGTTTTCCTACTTTACTCTCAGAATGGACTGCCCAGTCCCTCCTTTTTTTGATTAGCTGCAGGGGATTTCATTCAAGTCTATGGATGAGTTCTTCAATTAGAAGACATCTTGAGAATACAACAATGGTACAAAGGAGGAAAAACCCAACACCCAACCCCAACCAACCAATTTTCCCTTGCAACAGCTGCAATCGTGTCTGCCTGTCCCGCATCGGACTGGTCAGCCACAAACGAGCCTGCAGCTGACGTGGACTTTTTACCCCCTCCATAAATCTTCATCCGCGAAGCCAAGCCAAAGAAGACATAGAAATAAATAAATGTGTTCCATTCGAAAAAATAACATATAATTTAAGAAATAACATCACAATATTTGAATAAATATGGGAACCATAGATGGAACACAATAGAGAAATCCTACCATGAACCTCCACCACCTAAAATGACAGAAGAAGACAACAAAATGAACTGACTCAGTATATAAAAGTAAAAGATAAAAATTTCTTGTTTATTTTATTAAGTGACGACATTGTTGAACGGATTTCATGCATCTTATAGATTGAACTTTGAATAAATGGGAAGGGGTGAGAGGGAGGGGAAGGGAGGGGGGGAAAAGGAGAGAAATGACACTATATATTCAAGAGAAAAATGCCTGTATGTATTTTGGTCAGTATGGTTTATAGTGTGTAAAATAAAAAAAATTTTAAAAATGCTCCAGTCCTGCAGATGCTCCTCCGCTTCCTACGACCATACCTTCGCCACTGGTGCTATGGTCTTCAGTTTCTGCTTGTACATCAGGCGTAGAAGTACAGCCAGGTGATCTGACTTGCTTCCTACGACCATACCTTCGCCACTGGTGCTATGGTCTTCAGTCTCTGCTTGTACATCAGGAGTAGAAGTACAGCCAGGTGATCTGACTTGCCAAAGTGCAGTCATGGTTTGGTTTGATATGCATTCTTCATGGTGGTGTAGTTGTGTTGATTTTCCTGGTCTTGCATGTGACATGCTGGTGGTAGTTTGACAGACTTCTTCAGGTTGGCCTGATTGAAGTCCCCTACAATGATCAGGAAGGCAGCAGGATGTACTGTGTCATGGCTGTTTATCGCTGTGCTCAGTCCCTCCATTGCCAGCCTGCTGTTAGCTTGGGGCGGAATGTACCCTGTGATCAGGATGATGGTAGTGAACTCCCTCATCAGATCGAATGGGTGACACTTGATTGCCACATGTTCCAGTTCAGGGGAACAAGACTGGGACATGACCATGTCTCTGCACCATGATGAATTGATGATGACACAAACACTGCCTCCCCTGGTTTTTCCAGATGCCGGTGTCCGATCACCATGATGAAGGGTGTAGCCCTTGGGCTGCAGCTCAGTGTCTGAAATGTCCACGTTTATCTATGTTTCTGTAAAGCACATCACGCAGCACTCTCTGTTGAAGTCTGGCTTGTTCTCTAAGGATTGTATTGGGCCAGGTGGATGGTACAGAGCAGAAGCCTCCGGTCCCAGTGTCTCATCTTGACCTGTAGCCCAACTCTGTGTCCACATGGATGTAGCTCATTTGTCCCCTGCTGGCAGTTCCCATAATGTTTAACTGGTCCATGTGCTGTCCCTTTAAATCACCTGCAATGTTTAAATTTGCTAAGCTTCTGCTGTCTGCAACTCTGGTGAAGATTTAATGGCTCAATGGCTAGCTGTTTAAAAGTCCCAGGGTGGTGGTGTTGTACTTGGCTGAGCACCTGGTGTTTTGAGGACCTTCAGCCTGACAGAGACTGCCGATTCTCCTGATTACAAGATCTGCCAGCGATCTTGGGATGCCCATGTTGGTTCAGTTTGATTTTGTTTACTCAGTTTTTGTTTTTTTAGAAGTTCTGAACAGAAATATTTGATTATTCCCATCAGAGCTGCTCGCAAAGAGTTGCCACTGTAAGGTGCTTTTTTTGAAAGAAAAGGTGTAGGTTAATTGGGTACAAATTGGGCAGCAAAAACTCGTGAGCTGAAATGGCCCTTTACTGTGCTGTGTCTATATTTTAAAAAACATTTTTTTAAACTTGAGGCAAGATTAGCAGAGCTGGGACTTTAATCTTTGGATTGTAGAAGGAAGAGAGAATGCTTAAAAGGTCAAGAGAGGCCAGCACCTGTTTCACAGGGCAGGATCAGCAAACGCCAGAGGACATAAGTACAAAGTGAAGTTTAGTGGAGACATCAAGGGTAGGTTTTTTGTGCAGAGGGTTGTGGATGCCTGGAATGCCTTGCCAAGGATGTTGGTGGAGGCTAAATATTTGACAGGCACACTGATGGAAGAACAAATGGGAAAGTTCAGTACTTTTTTTAAAGGAATATATGGGTCGGCACAACGTCGAGGGACAAAGGGCTTGTACTGCGCTGTTGTGCTCTGTTCTAAAAAGAGGCTACAAATCCTACAAGAAATCAAAGGTGTGTGGATCATGTGTTCAATAATTCACTTGTTCATACCTGTCAAGGCAGCAAGCAATTCCGATCAATCATCACCTCCTCTAATTTTGATGGAGAAAGAAATAATTCTTGTCTCAACACTATTCGCAATGAGAACACGTCTCCTCCAACTCTTAGTCAAATGAAGGATCGGTAGCCACTTAACAAGGCAGAACAATTCAAGGGTATATTGTTACTCCACAGCCACATATTTCACCTCCAAAATGCCAGTCATTCTGCCTTTCAATATCTAGCAATCTCTTAAAAAGATGATGCCATGGTGACAAACACACTGTTTAATAATCTTGCAGCTAGACATTTTCTGCATGAAGAAATATTTTTGTCCTATATTTGTACCTGTGGTGTGCTGTTAGCCAGAATCAGACACACACAAGATAAGACTGTACAACAGGCTTCAATCCACAAAGACTTTCAACAGAACCAGGCTGGCTGTGGCTGCAGCAACTCTGAGTGAGACCTCGGGAGGCCAGCGCAGGCTTGCATCCCGGAGGGTGATTGACACCAGACCGGGTGGGGCTTGATCCATTCAGGCCAACTGATTGACAGCCGGCCAGGTGTTGTCCTGTCCCCTTACACTCCTACAGGTACAGAGGTTGCCCCCTGCAGTAGGCCGGTGGTGTACCACCACAGTACCATGATCTTGAATCTGTTGTCTAGCTTCCACAAAGAAATATAATTAAATCCCTGGTATCCATAATTCAAGCAATTGGCAAAAAAGGAAAATTTAAAAATTAAAATATATAAGAATAAAATAATAGGAAAGATATGCAACTTTAAAATTGTAAAACAAAATGTTCTCTGAATTGACACAAATCTTTGAAGATGGGAACAAATATTCAGCTGGCAGAGTCCCTTGGTCATGCTTTGTTTGTAGCAGCTGTTTGAATAAAGTAGTGTAAATCAACTGAGGCATTGCCTCAGTTAAAGTGTTGATTTATGCCACTCTGGGGTGACTCACTTATTGTCTCCTTATCCCTGCTTAGTAAGAGTCACCCCGGTCAGAGGCATTATCAATAAATTTGGGTGAGGTTAATTATCTACAATGTTATATTTTGTCATTTGGCCGGGTCTGTGGAGTGGGAGGAACCTGCAGATGCCGTGATGGTTAAATGCTTTGAAATAATGTGACTGAAAATGAAGTAAAATGCTTTAAGGTTTATATATTCATGCAATTGAAGTTTGTTCAGTATAAGTACAATGTAGTATTTTTTTAACTGTTTATTCTTAATGCAGATGCATTAGTAATGCATTGTTAGAGTAAGACTCAAGCAACTGGAAAATATCTCTCAAGTCATCATCTTTATTTGTCATTTATGCCATAAATTGCACAGTATACAAGATGGCTTGTCTCCAGGACCAAGGAGCAGACTTGTATAAATATGTTAAAATATTAAGACATGTGCAAGAAAGGTCCATGGGAACATTATCCACATACGTTCTGAAAATTCAGGAGCCTGATGGCGGGGGGGGGGGGGGGGAACTGTTGCCCAATTTGAACGTAACAATCTGAGTGCTACAGTAACTCCTACCAGATGGCAGAAGGGAGAACAGTTTACATGAGGGGTGTGTGGAGTCCTTCACAATGTGTATTGCCTTTCGCTGCAATGTGTTGTAGATGTCCTTCATGGTAGGAAGGGAGCCCCAATTATCTTTTCTGCTGACTTTTCTATCCTCTGCAGAGTCTTGTGGTCTAAGGTGGTAGAACTTCCAAACCAGGTGGTGAGGCAATCCTCTCAATACATCCTCTATAGAATGTAGAGAGGATGGAGGGTGGGAGATGAACTTACCTCAGCCTTTGCAGAAAGTAGAGACACCACTGGGATGAAAGGAGAAGAACAGAATATGGATCAGTACGTAGAACTTCTTTGTGGCTGTTACATAAATTTGGCTGGTAGAAGGGCAAGCATGGCTGATGCAGGTACCAGTGAGTAGGTGTTTTAAAAGGAATGAGGTAAGTAAGGAAGGAAGGGTAGCATTACTAGTCAGAGATAGTATCATGGATATAGAAAGAGAAGACAGTGCTGAAGAAATGTCTACTGAGATCGTGTGGATGGAAGTCAGATATAGGAAGGGAGCGATCACTAGGAGTAGTTTATAGGCCATCAAATAGCCCTAGGGATGCCGAAGAGCAGATAAGCAGGAAGATTTTGGAATTACAGGGTTGTTATAGGAAACATCAACTTCCTTAATATTGACTGGCAATTCTTGTGTGCAAATGGGACAGATGGGGCTGAATTTGTCAGGTGTGTTCAAGAAAGATTCCTGACAAGGCATGTGGACCAGCTGACAAAAGGAGAGGCCCTACTGGATCTAATTCTGGGTAGTGAACCTGGTCAGGTGGCAGACTTCTTGGTGGGGGAGTGTTTTGGTGAGAGTGACCACAACTTCATGACCTTTAGTGTCACTATGTATAAGGATAAAAGCAGACAAAATGGTAAAGTGTTTAATTGGGGAAGGGCTAATTGTGATGGGATGAAGTAGGAACTAGTGAGAGTAAATTTGAAACAAATGTTCAAGGGTGAAAACACAGAATTCATATGGAGTACGTTAGGGACCAATTGTGCTGTATTCAGGATAGGTTTGCCCACTGGGACAAGAAAAAGATGGTAGGAAAAGGAAACCATAGTCAACAAAACCGGTGAGTCAAGAGGAAAAAGGAAGCATGCATTAGATATAGGAAACAGGAAGGGCTCATGTGCAGTATATATTAGCCAGCAAGAATCTTAAGAAAGGAATTAAGTGACCTCAAAGGGGGTATAAGAAGACCTTGGAAAACAGGATTAAGGAGAACCCCAAGGTGTTTGATATGTTTGTGAAGTACAGAACGCTTCCACCAGCGTTGTCTCCGCTCCATCCTCAACATCCATTGGAGCGCTCACACCCCTAACGTCGAGGTACTCGAGATGGCAGAGGTCGACAGCATCGAGTCCACGCTGCTGAAGATCCAGCTGCGCTGGATGGGTCACGTCTCCAGAATGGAGGACCATCGCCTTCCCAAGATCGTATTATATGGCGAGCTCTCCACTGGCCACCGTGACAGAGGTGCACCAAAGAAAAGGTACAAGGACTGCCTAAAGAAATCTCTTGGTGCCTGCCACATTGACCACCGCCAGTGGGCTGATAACGCCTCAAACCGTGCATCTTGGCGCCTCACAGTTTGGCGGGCAGCAGCCTCCTTTGAAGAAGACCGCAGAGCCCACCTCACTGACAAAAGGCAAAGGAGGAAAAACCCAACCCCAACCAACCAATTTTCCCTTGCAACCGCTGCAATCGTGTCTGCCTGTCCCGCATCGGACTGGTCAGCCACAAACGAGCCTGCAGCTGACGTGGACTTTTTACCCCCTCCATAAATCTTCGTCCGCGAAGCCAAGCCAAAGAAAAAAAGAAAAAAAAAAAAAAAAACAGAAGGATTATGTGATAGAAGGTAAGGCCTCTAAAGGATAAAGGAAACAAAACGAGCCTGGAGGCAGAGGATGTTGGGGAGCTCCTAAATGAATACTTTGCTTCAGTATTGACAAGTGAAAAGGACCTTGAACAGGGCAGGATCTTGTGTGCTGGATGATGTTGTGATTAAGGAAGAGGAAGCATTTGATTTTCTTAAACATTAAGATTGATAATTCCCCAGGACCAGATGCAATTTACCCCAAATCGCTGAGGAAGGAGATAGGTGGGGCAGTGGCTATGATCTTTAAGTCCTCTTTGGCTACAGAGGAGGTGCCAAAGGATTGGAGAATGCAAATATAGATCCCCTTGTTTAAGAAAGGTGATAGGGAGAATCCCTAAGAATTAGAGACTGTCAAGTATTCTATCAGTAAACTATTGGCAAGGATTCTTAAGGATAGGATCTATGACCATTTGGAGAGGTACTGCTCATTCAAGGATCGTCTTTGTGAAGGGTAGGTTATGGTTTATAAGTCTGTTTTTTGAAGAGGTAACAAAACAAATTGTTGAGAGTAGGGTGGTAGATGTTGTCGATATGGATTTTAGTAAGGTGTTTGTCAAGGTCCCCCATGAGAGACTCATGAGGCATAGGATTCATGGAACCTTGGCTGTGTGGATTAAAATTTTCTTTGCATGTAGAAAGCAGAAAATAGTACTGGAAGGAAATTATTTTGCCTGGAGATCAGTGACTAGTGAAGTTCCTGAGTGATCTGTCCTGGACGCCTGTTCTTTTCCATGAAGAGTTGGCAGGATGGATCAGTAAGTTTTCAGATTTATTGTCAGAGTACTTGTATGACATCATATAATTCTAAGATTCTTTTCTCTGCAGATGATGCAAGACCATTTATTGGTTGAGCAAAAAATAATCTCTGCAGTGTAGACATGTAAACAGATAATAAATGTCAACAAACTGTGCAGTACAGAGAATTTTTTAAAAAATCAATAAACTACACAAGAGTCTTTAAATGAGTCCCTGGTTGAGTTTGTTGTTGAGGAGTCTGATGGTGGAGGAGTAGCAGCTGTTCCTGAATCTGGTGGGCAAGTCTTGTTGAACACGTACCTCTTTCCTGATGGCAGCAGCAAGAACAGAGCAGGTGCTGGATGTGGATCCTTGATGATTGCTGCTGTGCTCTGACATTAGCATTCTCTGTAGATGTTCTTGATTGTGGGGAGGGTATTCATGTCCTCATACAAGACAGTGATGGAGCTGGTCAGCACACTTTCCACCACACATCTGTAGATGTGTTTTTGATGTCATCCCAAACCTCCACAAACTCCTGAGGAAATAGAGGCTTTCTTCATAATGCCATTAGTGTGTTCAGTCCAAAAAGGATCCTGGAAAATTAACAGATGATGCAAAGTTTGGAGGAGTTGTGAATGGTGCTGAAGGTTACAACATGATATAGGCAAGATAGAGTTGGGTGGAAAAGTGGCATATGAAGTTCAATCTGGATAAGTGTAAGGTGATGCATTTTGGAAGTACAAGGAGTATGAGCCAGCACCACTGCCTGAGGAACAGCATCTTACCACGTGCAGTGAGAATGCTGAATGATCAAAGGAACTGCTCACACTAACCATCCGAGACTCTCACTTGTACAAAACAAAATTCTATTTATTTGTATCTATTTATTTATATATCTATAGATAAAATGCTCGTCCTGCCTATTAGCTGTCTGTATGTGTGTTATGTCTCTTTGTGTGTCTGCATGTTTTGCACTGAGGACTGGAGAATGCTGGTTCATCAGGTTGTATTTTTACAATCAGTTGACTTGACAAATCAAAAGGCTGAGTACAGGGTTAATGGTCAGTTTTTTAAGAGTGAATGAACAGAGGGACCTTGGGGTCACTGCATATGTTGATAGGATAGTTAGGAAGGCCTTTATGATATTGGGCTTCTTTAATGGGGGGGCTGAGTTCAAGAGTCAAGAGATCATGTTACAACTCTACAAATCTCTGAGACCACACTTAGTCTATTGTGCTCAGATCTGATTACCTCATTTGAAGAATGTGGAAGCTATGGAGATGGTGCAGAAGGATGAGGAGAGACTTAATAGAGGTCTACAAGATTGAGATACATAGGGTTGAGAGCTAGTGTCTGTTATCCAGAGAAGGAATAGCACATTCATGTGCACAAAGTGAAGGGAGGGAAGTTTAAGGGAGTCATAGATATTTTTGAAGTTGTGGGTACCTGGAATGTCTTGCCAGTGGATACATTTTTAAAGGAATATGTGGGCAGTACAACATTGAGGGACAATGAGCCTGTACTTTGCTGTAGTGTTCAATGTTCTGTTCTATTATAACACCTTAACTGCAAGTCCAGCATCTTTCATTCATTAGGATCCTTACCCATATCATCTGCATCCCCATATAGGTACTTTTGATCCCTAATAGAGATTATTCCTTTGTGCTTTTTGAACATTACAGTTAACAGCTACAACCTGCCTCTCAACCAGGCAACAGCTATTCCCAGGAAATCACAGAATGGAGGCAATAGCACCGAAAGAGCGAGGACAACACTGTGATCTTAGAGCTAAGTGGATGTTGGCAGGGTGGGAAATTCAAGTGAGGTGGAGAAACAATGTGATTTGGAGTTGCTTTATCTGTCATAAAGGGAGTCCAATGAGATTTAATTCAGATTTATAAAATGATGGGAGGCTTAGACACTGTAAATAGAAAAGACTAATTTTCTTTAGCTTGTGGATCAATAATCATTAGTCATCGATTTAAAGGAACAGGCAGTCAGAAAGTTAGAGAGGAAGTTAATTAGAGATGTTGAAAGACCGTTTCATCCAGTTGAGAATGTGGAAACTATATGAACAACATACTAATTTGCCGCAGAAAAATTCCACTCTTCCCTTAAGGACATATCTACCATGCATTCTGGCTTCCACTGTGCATTGATGGGTTTTTGATGGTCAGCCTGAAGATGGTGTGCTGAAGAGCATGTTCCTGTGTCAAATGACTCTATGACCAAGATTATGGCTAGTTTGATTTTAAACACAGTCCACAATCCTACACCTCACCTGGAAATTTTCAGTCCATTGTTCAGTGAGATCTAATTACCTTTAGAACATAGAACACTATAGCAGTGTTGGCCCTTTGGCCCTTGATGTATGCCAATCCAAAAAAGTACTAAACCTTCCCTAACAAAAAACCCTCTATTTTCCTTTCATCCATGTGCTTGTATAAGAATCTCTTGAATGCCCCTAATGTTTCAACCTCAACCAGTGCTGGCTGTCCACACTATCTATGCCTCTCATAATCTTGTAATCTCAAGTCTCCTCTCATCCTTCTACACTCCAAAGAGAAAAGTCTCAGCTCTGGTAACCTTGCCTCATAAGACTTGTTTTCCAATCCAGGTACTATTCCAGTAAAATTTCCTCTGCAACCTTTCCATAGATTCCACACCCTTCCTATAATGAGGTGACCAGAACTAAATGCAATTCCCTAATTGTGGTCTTAAGAGATTTGCTTAAAAAAAAATTAGAGATACAACCCTTTGGGGCAGCTTGGTTGGCGTGCTGGATAGCACAACACAATTACAGCGCCAGTGACCAGTTTCAAATTCAGCTCTGTCCTTAAGGATTTATATGTTCTCCTAGTGTCTGCATGGGTTTCCTTCCACCCTTCAAAACACTATAGGGGTTGTAGGTCAACTGGTGTATTGGGGGGAGGGGGTGGTGCCATGTGTTTCTAAGATGGAAGGCCCTGTTGCCATATTGTACCTGTCTAAAATATTAAATTAAAACACTCAGACAGAAAAAATCACTTTAACTGCATGTATTTTAATATATCAATATTATTTTAATCTAGTCACTCTGGTTAAGCCAGAGATGCCTTCATTATACTGAAGGAGACCAAGAGGAGAATTAGTTGGGGTGTGACAGCCCGCAATTGTGGAGATCGGGCTGGCATATTGCGTGGCAGCAGACATGGACAGAGATTGCTAAAGCGACTCCCAGGACAATGAAATGATGAGGGTAGAAGCTGAGGAATGGTGTTGGTCAAGCTGCCCAGCTAACTCAGCAGAAACAGGCTGGGGAAGAAGTTCATTCATGTGCATGGATGTTTCCTCCCCCACCCTGCAATTGTTATTCATATGGCTGAATCAATCAATCAGCAAAAACGGCGGGAACTTTAACAGTATAAAAGCAGCCTTTTCAGCCCTAAAAAAGTGAGCTTAATCTGCAACACTGTGTTTCTTTGTAGCGGTCGGCTACAATTGGTGACCCTGACTGTTTAGAAGGAATCTAAACCTAGCGATGGAAAATGAAGCAGCAGTCGGCCTGAAGTTCCCAACCTTCTGGACAGTTCATCCCAGGATCTGGTTTGACCAGGCGGAGGCTCATTCCCAGATCCGGGGCATCACAGCAGAGACCACCCGATATTACCATCTGGTCAGCGCCCTGGATCCGCAGACTGTAGGCAGTGGCTAACTTTATCCACAGGCTACCATCAGAAGGCACTCACACTGACTTCAAAGAGCTAGTAACCGAGACGTAGTAACAGAGAGCGAGGAGTACATTTGCTCCACCTGGATGGGCTTGGAGACCGATCCCCATCAGCACTCACCAGCAAGATGCTGGCCCTCCTGGGAGATGAGCAGCCTGGCATCCTGTTCGAGAAGGCATTTGTGGAACAGATGCCTGAAGACATCCAACTGCTCCTGGTGGATATGGATTTTACCGACCCTCAAAGTCGCAGCACAGGCAGACATTCTGTGGAAATAGAAACAGAAGTGCATGGCTACCGTGGGGCTCATAAAGAAGTCCCGCAATCAGACCAGAGCAGTCCCGAGCAAGGAACAGCAGACGAGAGGCAGGAGCGAGTCTAGTGGTAGATGGTGCTTCTACCACTGGAGATGGGGCACCAAGACCCACCGATGCCAGTCCCCCTGCAAGTTCCAGGGAAACGACAAGGCCAGCTGTCGCTGATGGCCATGACAGCTGGCCACCAAGAGAGCCTTCTGTATGTCTGGGACCGCTTGTCCAGCAGACACGTCCTGGTGGATACAGGAGCAGAGAGTCAGTGTGATACCCCTCTCAGGGTTGCATACTAGGCACAAGCTAGTGAGACCCATGTTGAGGGGTGCTAACAGGAGTGTACGGACCTATGGCCCTTGTAGGGCTGAGCTGCAGTTCGGGGGCAGTCACTTCTCATGGGAGTTCATGCCAGGGTGTATAAATACAGTGGCTTGAACCAATGTATATAATGCACGAAGGGTTCAGGCTCAAATTGTGGTCTACCAATTGTTTTGCGTGTATGTGGCAAGACCTGCTAAGTTCCTCCAGCATCTGTCGACTCCTTGTTTACCTCCAGTGGCCAAAACAGCTTCTTTTCATACCAACAATCCAGTGTGGCCAATATAATCATCTGGTTCTCTTGCAGTGATCATTTATCATTATTTCACTTATTAAAAAAGAATAAATTTCTCAAACAAAATCAGCATATTTAAAAATGGAAATCCCTTTAATTTTATTATTATCACTTTTTGCTGGAGCATACCTCAGACTGATGAGTGATCTTGTTGGCTGGACTGCTTCTTCATGTAATTTAATTCTCATTTCAGAATTGTTGTCAGCACACACATGACATTGAGATTCCTTTTTCCTGCAGGCGTGGCAGAATTACCATTAATAGGTAGTGCAAAAAGTAAACTGTACACACCATAAACATGTAATCCATCAAAAGAACAGTTAACAGGGGAACAAAAGTAAACAACTGGCTACATTGCAGAGAGCAAAGAAAAATTAATAATGTGCCCAAGAGTCCTTAAATGAGCCCTTGATTGAATTTGCTATTAAGGAGCCTGATGGTGGAGGGATAGCAGCTGTTTCTGAACCTGGTGATGCAAGTCTTGTGGACAGTTTACTTTCCTGATGGCAGCAGTGAGAACAGTGTGTTCTGGGTGGTGTGGATCCTTGTTAATTGATGATTTTTCTGAGTAATTTTCATCTTGAATAATGACTAACTTCAATCATAGCATATCCCTCTATTAGAAACAATGAACCGTGATTATCTTTATACTGCATCCAGGCTTTAGGCCGGTACCTTAGTTTGGAATAGGAATGAAAGAAAATTTAATTTCACCTTTGTGTTGCAAAAATCTTTTGATACCAATCATTAAGTGTGAGGATGGAAATGTATTTATGTAAAGATTTGTTGGACCATGAAATGCCACAGGAAATGGATTTATCCACTGTATTTCAAACTGCTTTGTCTTGTCTAAGTGTCTTTCAACTTGATGATCTTCAATGATCATTTCAGATAGGCAGATGAGGATGTTGGTGTGAACTGACATTTATGCAAAGCATTTCTTTATTCCAATGCCAGTTATATTCGCTGAAAAGCTTTTTAAAATTGTTAACCTACCTTTCATCATCTCTTTACCAATTTGTGTGATCTCATGAGTCTTCTGTGTTGAACCAGCAGCTTTCATAAACTAGCATCTTTTAAGCTTTAAGGTAAAACTTCACAAGGGGGTTGTCCTGGGTAAACTTGTACCTCTCACTTTGTTTGTTTTAGATTGGTCAGTGTTTGAGGTGCCGAAAGAAAATAGACACCCATTCCGAGAGCACTTCAATTCATACAAATGTTTATTACAAATTCTAAAGCTGATTTCAAACTACAATATCCTAGCCCTTCCCAACTATACTTATCAACACCTGGACTGGTCCCAACTGCCGAGGCGAGGCAACGACCGCACACTTGTAGTAGGTTGTCGAGGCGCCAGTAGCAGCTTCTCCACCTCCCCTGACCGGGACGTTAGCTGGATGCTAGAAGTTCTTCTTGCTGAAAGATGTTGCCACCTCTCGGAGTCTCAAACTTCAGCAGCGGGACCATGGCTTATATTACCAAAAAACTGCTTACCTAAGCACCTATTCCCAGCACAGTAAGAAAGATAAGCGAGGAAGCTAACATGCTAGGCTTCTATTGAATAACACAACTTTCAGCTTATCACTTTGAATACAATGGTTTATTTTGCATCAAGGCTAGGCCTCTGACAGTCTGTGACCAAAACAAGCAGGAAGATTAAATGTTCTTGGTACACAGATGTCCTTTCATCAGATAACAGCATCTCTGGCCCCTCGGTGGAATTTAGCTTATGTCTGCTGATTCTAAAACACAAGCAGGTTCTCAGCCTTGCAGAAGGAAAGGGTGCAAAAGTAAAAAAACACGGTTTAAATCTTCCATTACAGGGGTCCAAATCAATAAGTTGCAATGGTTTTTTGTTTTTAATCTTTGGAGAGATTACATTCAACAGGACTACAATGTCAGCTTCCTAATAATTTAAATGTGAAATGGAAGATGGAATTTCTCCCTGATAAAATATAAGATGATGTATTTTAGAGGTTGGGGGAAAAGGGGGACTAATATTCACAAGATCATTGATGTTTACATCCAAGGTTCCTTGAACTCAGCCACATAAGTGGAGGAGGTTAAAGGCATCCAAAATATTCTTTAGCTAGGGCTTAGAAGACCAGATAATGGCAACACTGCCACTGGTGTGGGCCAGCGGTGAGCTAAGAGAGGAGACATGGCACTCTTGAGAGGGATTCTACTGCCCAGTCGAACTACCAATGACATTATAGAGGCTTTAAATGGGCTTCCCAAGAAGCTGATGGCTTATTTGAAAATCTTACAACCACAGGGTCTGGGGCCAAGATGGCAGTGCCTAGGGTCGGCAGCAGCCTCGATGGGTTTCAGAATCCAGAAAAGCAGAGGACTGGTGCAGGGGACTAGTAATTGGGGAAAAAAATCCCCCCCTCCACTCATTTGAGAAGGAGAAACAATTGGGATGGTGATCACAATGGCCAAAATGGCAGACCACCGAGGGGCTCTGCAGCTAAAGAACACACAGATAGTGGGCCACTGGCAACCCGAGGTGAGGAATCCATGCAGGCTGCTGGAAACTTGCAATCAAAGGACTCAAACCAAGATTTGGACTGCTAGAGATTGGCTTGAGAGTGACTAAAGGAGTACCAGGTATTGGAATCAAACTGAGATTTTGCTGAGGGTGCCAAAGGCTTACTGATCGTGTTGGAGATTCAAATCTAGAGCTTGGGTTGCCATTGGTTTGGACAGGAGTCTGTGGCTGCAGAGACTTCTGGGGGTGAATCCATGGACTCTCAGTGGGGAGAGGAGGAAGAATGACTTTCTTTTGCTTCCTCCTCTGACTGAAGAGGTTCGCAGCAATTTCTGGTAATGACAAATCTGCCTGACAGCAGACTAAGGCAGATATGAAGAAAAAGGTTTTTCACATCTTGCATGGGGGATTTCCATATAACAGTGATTAGTTGGTGGGGATGAAGTAGTGCATTAAAGAATCAAGAAGGGAGTTTTTTAAATAATGTTGGGGAGATGAAGGATATACCCATCTAGTGATGGAATCTTGTTGGAGCTGACATAAATTGTGAAAAACAATCAGAAGTCTTGTAAGGACAAGGTGAACTCTGTTCTTTATCTTTTTATTGGTTTTTGAAAATTACCTGAACATGTATATGTAACTGATAAAAATAAATTAAAATTACAGATGGTTAAAAAAAATGGTAAACATGATGCATATGATCCATGTTATTGATTAAAAATGAAGAGAAATATTGTGTTTAAATAATTTAATTTCTAACCCCAATATGAACAATTACTATTAAACTCAGGCATCAACTATTAATTTCAAAACTAATAGGTTCAGGAAAAAAGGATGTAAAAATATAGCTCAATTATTTTTGGTCTTTAAATTTTGAAAATAATTAAAAAAAAAACAGAAAAAAAATTACTCGTTTTAGTCAATGAACACCTACTTTTCTCTAGAAGAGGGAAGCTATCCATCCAATAACCATTGGGTATGAGTGAGAGGGACAACATCACTCCATGGCAGGAGAATGTGCCTTCTAGCAATCTGGTGAAGCAAAAGCAACCACATGGGATTGAGGTGGAGTCAAAATTAAGTCCATTGGTCCACCTGTTCCAAAAGTAGTAATAAAAGGGCTTGGAGGGAGATTTATATCAAGAATTAAAGATAGGGTAGTAAATACCTCTTTCCAGTAGTTGCAAAGGGAGGGATATACCCAGAACATATATAAAGTATCTTCCTGATTTGCACACTTATCATATTTAAAGGATGTATTGAGATAAAATTTAGCTGATCGAACTTTGGTGTAGTGGGCCCTATGGACTACATTAAACTCTAATAAGCAATGTCTAGCACAGAGAGAAGGTGAATGTGCATTTTTCTTCAAAATGGAATCCCATGTTTCTTCAGCAATCAGCTGTTGAATGTCATGTTCACAAACTTTCTTAGGACTGTCACTAAATCTTAAAAGCAGTTCATAAAGGGCTAAAAGCAGTCCTTTTCGATTAGGTCTAAAATGACATACTTCCCAGATAAGATTAAGATCCAAATCTTGGGGAAGCCTCAATGTTAAGTTTAAGAAACTCCTAATCTGTAAATAGTGAAAGAAATGTTGATTTGGTAATTTAAAGCTGGCAGATAATTGCTCAAAAGAAGCAAAGTTTTGACCTAGACCATCGAGTATATCCAATGACTTAAACCAAAGTTTTGGGGGAAAAAGTAATTATGTAAAATTGGACTAATTAATGAAAATCTATGACCAAAGTGCTTTCTAAATTGGAACCAAATACACAAAGTATGTCTAAGTACCAAATTATCAGTTAATACAGAGAGCAATAAATGCAAATGTACTCCAGGTATTGAGATAAGAGAGTGTCCTTTCATGGATTTCATCTCCAAGTCCATCCATCTTGGGAACCTGAATATTCATTATGAGTTTCATAACCATCCAGATAATGATGAATCTAATATTTGTTGCACAATTATAAAGTCTCAAACTGGTAATGCCAAGGCCCCGTTTATTTAAGTATTTTGAAGGAATTATTTTTCAAATGGGGACACAGTTTTCCATATAATAGAAGAAATAAGTGACTCTAATGAATCAAAAAAGATTTAGGAGCAAATACTGGGACAGCTTGAAAAACTTACAAAAACCTAGGCAGGACAATCATCTCAATAATAACCATCCCTACGGAAGTCGTCAAGAGGATCCCATTGAGATAAAGATTCCATAACGTGATTCAATAAAGTAAGAACATTTTCTTTTAACAAGTTAGTGATCTTTCCAGTAATAGTAATACCTAGATAGATAATTGGTTTTAAAAGGGATAGATGGGTCAAAAGAAAAGGAAGAATCCAAAGAATTCACTCTTCTGCAAATTCAAATTGTAGTCTGAGAATTGACCAAATTAATTGAGAAGTGATAAGATCTTTGGAATTGAACAGACAGGATTATGCATGTATATAAAAATTGTCAGCATAAAGAAAGATTTTATGGATACTTCCAGTTCCAGAAATTCCTGAAATATTAGCTAACTGCTGAAAAGCCAACATTAGAGGCTTCAAAGAAAAATTAAATAAGATCAACCCTGTCTTGTTTCCGAAACAGTTTGAGGTTTAGATTTAATTGAATTAATTAAAAAAAAACTGCAGAGGATGAATATATTAATTCAATCCATTTAACAAATTGGGAACCTAGGTTGAATTTCTGCAATACACAAAAAAAATCTCCATTCAATCTTATCAAAAGCTTTTTCGGCATCTAGAGAGAGTATAGATTCAGAAGATGAGATAGTAGAGGCATAAATAATGCCTAAAAGTTGATGAACATTGAATTGTGAATAACATCCTTTGATAAATCCCGTCTGATCCTCAGAAATAATGAGAGGCATTTTATTTTGTAACCTGCAAGATGGGATTTTGGATAAAATCTTAGCATCAAAATTTAAGAGAATTTGTTCTATGAGAGGAATAGTACAATGGATCCTTTTTAATAATAAAATAAATAATAACTTCAGAAAAAGATTACAGAAATTGTCCATTATTTAAAGATTTAGTTAAAACTGAATCCAAATAAGGTTTCAATAAATAAGAAAATGATTTTAAAAACTACTGGGAACCCATCCAGGCCAGGATTTTTACCAGAATGTAACGAGTTATTAGCCACCACAATCTCCTGCTGTGAGGCTGCTCAAATTTAACTTTATTATCTGAGGAGATTGAAGGAATTGTCAGTTTGTGTATATATATTTTTAAAATTCCATTTTGAAGTTCGATCTTGAGCAAGATCAGAACTAAATTATTTAGAATAAAATTGATTTTAAAAAAATATCATTTATTTCAGTGATTTTGCCATCAGCTGTACAGATCTCAGCAATAACCTTTTTATTAAATCTGGCTTTTAATTTGGCTCTCTAAATATTTACCAATTTTATCCACATGGACATAGTATTTAGATTCTAATAAAAGGATTTTTATAGGATAAGCAAGTAATAAATCTAATCTAGTTTTAAGTTCAACCCTCTTTTTTTAAAAAGCTCCAGTTTCAGAGTTGTAGCATTTAGCAGCCAAATCATCTCTGAGTTTGCCTTCATTCTAAGATTGGCCATATAGGAAATAATGTGACCTCTAATAAAAGCTTTAAAGGCATTCCAGACTATTAAGTCAGAAACTTCTGAAGAGTATTTTCATTTAAAAAAAAAAGACTATTTTTATCTTTCATGAATTCCAAATAATCAGTCAGATAATAAGAGGATTAAATCGCTATTGTCTAGTAGTTTAAGTAAGTCTGGCATATTAAAAGATAAAACCACAGGGGCATGGTCTGAGATTATTATACATTCATAATTACAAGAATCAACCATAGGAATTAATTGTTATTCCATGAGAGCGAGCGTGCGTGCGACTTTAGAAAAGAAGGAAAACTATCATCAGGATTTAAAAATCTCCACACATAAATAATGCCAGATTGTAATATAAAGGTATTAATAAGAACAGCTAATTTATTTAAACAAGCGGTTTGTGAGATGAACATTCGCCAATTGGATCAAGCCAACAATTTAAGTCACTAGCTATAATCAAAGACTATGTATTAAAATGTAATATAAAGAGGAAAGATGTTCAAAGGATTGTGGTTCATCTATATATTAGGAGCAAAGGTATTAACAAAGACATAGAGCTTGTTATATAATTTCCCAGATAAAATAACAAATTGACTGGTGATAAATCACTACCTTTTAAATAGAATTATCTATTAAAATTGAGACTCCCCTGGATTTGGCCATAAATGCTGCATGGAATAGTTGTGCATTCCAGAAACCTAAAAGAAACATGGAATATCAGATAGATGAAGGTGAGTTTATTGTAAAAATAATCTGAGGCTGAAACTTTTTAATAGGTATTTTCACATTTCTCCTTTTAACTGGGTTATTCAAACCAGAGGTCTTCCACAATAGCTCTAAATTTCTAACCATTTAAAGACTTAAAATCATTCTAGAAAGATGGAAAACCCAAAATAATAACCAGCAGAACCACTCAAGATCCCAATGAACTTGATTTTCCCATCCCCAAAAATTCCCCACTGTCCTAAACAGTATCTTATAATCAAAACAATCAATCCCACTCAACCCTCTCAGCTGGCAGTAACTCAACATGTGAATTTTCAAGGTTAAAACACTCCCATCTTGTAGTGATGTGTATATACTGCTCTGTACATAAGTGGCTGGCCCGCCCACTGATGACTCAACCCCATGTATCCCTCCCCCAGTGACCTGGAAATAAAGGTTGACCTCCCTGCCTCCTTCCATTCATTTGAGCACATGGAGTTGGGCCAGCCAAAATCTAATTTGTATTAAATCCTATTGTTTCTCATTCAGCCTTTAGAGTCATTAATAGTGTGTATCACATCTGTTGGGGTTGTTATGACTAACTACAATGGAATAGCAAGATTCAAATTCTAGCATCGACTGACTTTGAGGCAAACAAGTAATTGCTGCACATAAAGAACAAACAGACAATGTTCAAGGAGAGCTAAAGCTCATTTTAAAATTGAGTATACTAATATAGGAAAAATAGTTTATCTCAAGGGACTATAATATTGGAAAACATTCTCTCATAAAATAAAGTGCGCTACATTCTATAACATGCATCATTTTGAAGTAAAATCAAAAACTGAAGCCCAAACAATTGTAAAAGACTGCAACAGAAGAAGAAAGTCTATGGTTGAGTTTCAGTCAGCAGGCAAGACAGTAGTAGGTGTGAATTTTCTTTAAGGTAATAATTCACAACTTCTGGAGAGACAAGCCACTTCTTGGTGGTATTCTGCAAAGTGATCCTCTGGTTATAATAATGGTGGTCAACAACCTACATTATATAACTGAGACATCACATCCTTGTAGGCAGCTTTGCTCTTCTATCACTTCAGAAAGATAATCATCCATTATCCTGAAGATTTGTGAGTAGTTCTGCCAGGTCCCTCTGCTTCACGATTCTTTTAAGTCTTTCACCTGGAAGGAAAGAATAATTGATTGGTGCTTCACACTGGGACCAGGTTTGGGAATAACCAACCAGTGAGCTCTGTCAACTTTAGGGGGCAACATTTCTTCCCCAAATACTTCAGAGTGAAAGTCTACAAAGAATTTAGGAGGTTGACCAGACTCTGTTCCTTCTTTCAAATTGATAATTCTCAAGTTATTCCTTTGGATCCTTGCTTCCAAATCTATGACTTTTTTCAAAGTATATAATTGAAACGCTTCAGCCTTGAATTGTTCTGTAGCAAATCATTCAGCGCAGAATCATTCAGCTGCATAACATCATCTATCTCCTGAATCTTGGAGTAATGCTCATTTATATGTTGTTGTATTTCCTTGATATTTTCAGCAACTTTAATAAGGGTGGTTTTCATTATTTTAATTTTTTTTTTAATTATTTCTTTTCTTTTTCTTTCTTTTCCAATCTTTATTATTATTATAATTTATAAACACATTCAGTTCAAAGAGATATGAAAAATACATAGTAAATAATGAATTAATACAGAGATATTAAACAATAATATTGCAGAATAAAAATATATCATAAAAAATTTTTTTTGATCAGTTTAAAGTATGAACTATCTCTAAAAAAAGATATAATTAATAAAAATATATTAAAAAAAGAGAGAAAAAAACCCCAAAAAGGAAGAAAAAACAAATCTGAATTAAAAACTTAAAAAATTTTTTAAAAACCTACCGATATAGCTAAACCACGCCGATCACTCCGATCTCATCTAGCAGCCCAATTATCATACATAATCATAAAAAGAAAACAGAGCCAGATCAACTCACCACAAATGAAAATATTGAATAAATGGTCGCCAGGTTAACTCAAATTTAGAAGGGGATTCATAGACAGAGTTTCTAATTTTCTCTAAATTTAAACATAGTATAGTTAATTTTTTTTAAATTCTTTCAAGTCCTTTGTCAATATCTTCCTCAGAAGAGCCTTTTTTTCCCCCAGCTTTGGCAGCTCGTGACATCACAGATAGTTGAAGAAAGAAGACAAATTGATATTAACCATGACTTCCAAATTAAGAACACATGGTGTGGGAGCTAACAGCCTAGGAGCAGATAACAATCTGTTCTATTTGATTCCCCACCATCAGGGAACTGTAAACTCTGTTCTTGCTCTGTCCAGGAGGAGAGACAGTGAGAGGAAAAGATGTGTGGTCAAAGGCTGTGTCCACTATGGTCGAGGAGAAACCATGGTTCAAGAGAAAAGATGTTCTGGAAGTAGCAGTGTTGAATGCCTCATCAATTGAGCATATGTGACAGAGACAAGGAAGTTGAGAGATCTCAGTCCTGAGGAGAGTCTCTAAGGTTGGAGCTGCCTTTCACTTTGATTCATCACCCCATTCTTATCTTGACCTTTGTGTCTGTGGACTTCGACATTGAAACAGTGACAGTCGATGCAAGCTTGAAGAACAAAACTTCATCTTCTGTCTGGATATGTTGCAACATGCAGAACACATTATCAAATTCTCCAACTTTTCAATTTTCTATTAGATCTGGCAATTTCTGTCATAATTTGGATATTTTATTCCTTTTATCATTCATTTTTTCTTATTTGGTCTGGTCTGCTAAACATGCCATGCTAACTTGCCACTAGTGACACGTTGTACAGAGAAAGAAGTTTAATATGGTCATAGTCACTCCTTCACTGCCACATTAGGCCACATGGTCGCATCCTATCAGAGATGGTCCCTTTATTTTACCCATTGTCCTCCCCACTTTCTCTGCCATTTAAAACCAACTTTTCCCAAGATTAGAGGGTGCAGGACTTTGAATATTAACTTTTACCCCTTTTCTTCATAGATGCTACCTGACACGCATAAACAACCGGAGAGGCTAAGTCACTGAGCTACAATGGACAGGAACCTCGTCCTATGCCATGACCCAGGATTTCTGGGGAAGAGTCAAGTTTTAGAGGCTTTATACAAGATCAAAAGAGGGAGGGGCCACAGGTACAGTGTTATGGAGTCCAGAGGACCCCCAAAACCAGCAGCAATAGATATTCACCACAACACAGGGTTACTTAAACAAGTAATTATTGAACAAGAAAACAGAATTAAACTTTAACTTATTACTTAATCCACTTACTTAACCTATTTAATCCTCCCTCTTATACGAAGCGCAGGTGTGTGTAATGTATATTTAAGATTAGAAAAGTTATTTGGATCAGAGTCCAATCTCACTGGTTGCAGGCAATTCTTGTACTGTGTACAGAGGTTAGCATTAACAAAGTTCACCAGGCGTTGGTGTTTAACAGGCAAATGGTTACCACTCAGGAGGGTTCTTGCTGGTTTTCAGAGAGAGATTCTTTTCCAGAACATCCACAACTGATTCCTTCTCAATCAGTCTTGCTGATGAAAATTGCCCCCTTCAGGGTTTGCCAGATGATCCTCTTTCTTTCAGGTCACCTTTCGGACTGCCAGTCTTCTCTGTTAACCAAGCAGCCTTCCAAAGTTTGTCACCTTGTCCTTCAACAACTGGTTTCTGTGTCTCTCCTCTGTTTCACACCATCCCTCCCTGAGGGCAAAACTCTTCTTCCCAGCCTGCAAAGATCACATGCTCTCCCAGGCAAGCTGCTGTCAATACTTTGTTGCCTCCTGCAAAAAACATTCTACAAAAGTCCTGCAAATATCCTGTTTTAAAATGTATGTGTGCACAAGCAGCTTTAACAATTCCTCCCAAATCACCTATAAATACTCTCACAACAGTCACAGAATGGGGTGGAACCAGGTAATCAGGAATAAAATAGAGTTCCAGCAGTTCACCATATTCACCCCTTTATTTTTTATTTGTCCGGTGAGGTGACGTGGGGCACAAAATCTTACAGGTTAAGCTGGTCCGGTAGCTTGATCTTCCATACTGACTGGCATAATGCCAGTTTTTTTGGGTTGCTGCCAGGGCCACTGTCTTGTCCTGGACCTCCAGAGCTGTGTCGACCTGCTGGGGTGTGACAGTTCAGCTGGAGTTACTGGGGGAGGGGGGTAATGTGCAAAGGTACGTCTTATATGTCTGTGAAGGGGGCGAGGGTGCTGCTTGGTCGGTATGCTCTTCAGGGGTCCCTGCATGCTCAAGGTCCTGGATGGAGACAGGTTCCTAGCGCTCATCCGGATAGGCCACGCACACTTATTGGGGGTTCACATGGAGGAGCTGAATCCTTTTGACCAGGGGATCAGTTTTATGGCCCTTGCATGTTTTTGTAGCAGGACTGGCCCCAGAGATGTCAGCCAGAAGGGTAGGGTGGTCCCCAATGCAGACTTTATGGGGAAAGAAAAAATTATTTTGTGAGAGGTAGCATTAGTAACAGTACATAGTAGAGATCAAGTGGCTTGGAGCACCTCTGGAAGGACATCCTGCCAGTGAGAGACAAATAGTCCTTGGACAGTCCCCAGTCCCCTGGGCAAGGATGATGGTCCTCCACACAGTGCTGTTCTCTTTCTCTACTTTACCATTCCCCCAGCAGGACCACTGGTGTTGATACCCTTGACCAGCAGCAATTGGCGCAACTCGTTGCTCATAAACAAAGATTCCCAGTCGCCGAGAATGTACAATGAATTCCTGAAGAGGGTTAACAGGTTGTGCTGGCCCCATTGACTCTGATGGTGTTCATGTCAGGGCAGGGGATGGCAAAGGGGATCCGCAAATACTTGTCAATAACTGTGAGAAAGTACGTATTGCAATGGTGGAAGGAAGGGGGCCCTTAAAGTCCATGCTCAGGTTCTCAAAGGGCCACATAGCTTTTATCAGGTGCTCCCTGTCCAGTTTGTAGAAGCGCAGTTTGCACTGCAGTCCATCATGTCCCTGACATCCCCAACAGAGTATGGCAGATTCCGAGATTTCATAAAGTGAAAAAAATCTTGTAATACTAGGGTGACGAAAGCCATTATGGAGGACTTTTGTGCTGGCACATGTCCCTTATGACAGGGCAGCTGAGGGCTGCCTGAGCTTTCCTGGCCAATATAGGATGTCATAATTATAGGTGGAGAGCTCAATCCTCCACCTCAAAATTTTATCATTCTTTATCTTACCCCACTGCTTATTGTTGAACATGAATGTCATAGCCTGTTGGTCTGTAAGCAGGGTAAAACAACTGCCAGCCAAGTAGTGCCTCCTGTGCTATACTGCCTCAACTATTGCCTGAGACTCCTTCTCTATAGACGAGTGTTGGATTTCAGAGCCATGGAGGGTACGTGAGAAAAAAGCAATGGGGAGGCCTACCTGATTAAGGGTGGTGGCCAGGGTGAAATTAGATGTATCGCTCTCCACCTGGAAAGGGGCAAATTCATCCACCGTAAATGTTGCGGCTTTTGCAATATCCTCCTTTATGTGGCAGAAGACTGCCCGTGCTTCATTTGTATGGGGGAAGGAAGTGGAGCTGATAAAGGAGTGGGCTTTATTTGCATAATTTGGAACCCACTGGGCATAATAAGAAAAGAACCCCATGCACCGTTTCAGGACTTTGAGGGAAGGGGAAGGTCCTGCAGAGGCCGCATGCAGTTGGCCTTAGGACCAAGGACACCATTCTTCATGACACAGCCAAGGATCACCAGTTGGGTAATTCGGAAAACACACTTGTAGGTCAGATTCAGGTGTTTGGCAGTGGTGAATAATTTGTGGAGGTTCACATCATGATCTGCATGGCTGCAGATTGTGACATTATCCATATTTTGGAAGGTGGTGTACAGGTTGTTTTGGTTTACATCTGGTCCATCTCCTGTAGGAAGACAGAATCGCCATTGGTGACACCAAAGGGGACCCTGAGGATGTGGTAGAGGTGATCAGTCACCTTGAAAGCTGTGTACTGATGATCCTCAGGGCAGATTTCAGGTCTATCGTGGAGAACACCTGATACTGGGCGATCTGGTTAATCATATCCACGATGTAAGGGAGGGGGTACGCATCCAGCTACATATAGCAATTAATAGTTTGACTATCACCATTCTGCACTTACCGCCATCATTTACCCCCACAATCTGAGCTCTCCAGGGGCTGGTGTATGCTTTAATATTCCCCTCATCCAGGAATTGTTGTACCTCTGCTTTTATAAACACCCTGTCTTCCTCACTGTATTGCCTACTTTCTGTGACGACTAGCTTACAGTTGGGGGTGAGGTTGGCCAACAGCAGTGGGAGATTGGTGTGGTGAGTACAGGGACCACTCGTTGATTGGGCCAACAAGGGATGAGGGGAATGGAAAGGCTGTTAAGGAACTGTGGGTTGCTGACCGTGAGGGGTGGGAGAGGGCTGTCATATTGCATAATGGCACACTATGTGGCACTGGAAGTCTAGTCCCAATGGTACCAGTTAGCAGAGCTGTGGCATAATGAGAAACTTGAATGTGATGGCCCCACACGGTCAGCATCACCATAGAGTAGCTGTGGATTTCTGCAGAGTGAGACTTTAAGGCTAGGGTGACTTTGTAGTTGATTGGTTTAGCCTTGAGAGTAACGTTTGACTGTGTCTGGATGAATAATGTGCTCTGTGCTCCTGCTATCGAAAAGGCATTTAGTCACCTGGTCGTTGATGGAAATGTCCATCATGGAGCAGGTGTGTTGGTGAGGACTGTGTTGATCCAGCTCCACTGAGCATCAATTTTATTGTTTTCATCACCAATAATGGATCAACTCCTGGAACCCGACAAGCTGGAGATCGATCTACAGTCGCCTGATGCCTCCGACATCTTCAAATTCTGGCTACGCTGTTTCGAGGGTCGGTCCGTGGTCTGAACCATGCTGACTTGCCATCTGGGGACATGAAAATAGCATGGATCTCCCTGGAAGTTGGTGGCATCCAAGATGGTGGTCACCATGTTGTGGCATGGTCATCCCCAGAAGGTGTTGGTGTCCAAATGGTGCTGTGCATGTTGTGGCACTGTGGCTAGAGGGCATTATCTTGCATAGTGGTCCTTTTTCCTACACTTGAAGCACGTTGTGTCTGTCACCGGGCAACGTTTTCAGGGGGTGTTTTGCCAGATGGATATTTACCAAAGTGTATGACTGAATATTTGAAAGATATGCATAGTTCAAAGTAATTAAATATTGTGCAGATCGCAAAGAGTCTGGTGCGCTTGCAGCTATTAAAAAGTAAGAGTTGAATGATATTAAATACAAGATCTGATTGACCACGTGGAAGTTGAAATGTTCATTTCTTGGCTCCTTTGAGATACACATATAAAACAATAAGTATTGCAAGAATAAAAGAAGAAGTGCATGGAATAGTTTTACAATAAAACAAAAGTGCAGGGTGTAATATCACTTAAAACAAAGGTGCAGGTGACAGTGTTAAAGAGAGAGAAAATAAAATTACATTGTGCTAGACAATCTTTTATTTATGAGAGGTCTGTTCAAAGTCTGATGACAAGGAATGAAAGTCTAATCTTGATGTGCATGTTTTCAAAAATCATGCATCTTCCACCCCATATAAGGGGGAAGAAGAGAGTGTGACCAGGGCAGGATGTATTCTTTAACATGTTGGCTACTTTCCTGAGGCAGATGGAATAGGCGGAGGGGTGGTTGGTTTGTGAGATGGCCCTTCATTCACAACCCTGCAGTTTCTTGTGGTGTTGGGCAATGTAATAGACATAAAAAGCTGTGATGCATCCAGACGTGGTATTTCCTATGGTAAAAATTGGTAAGAGACACTGGGTAATCAGTAGACAATTGGTAAGAGAACATGCAGAATTTCCTGAGGCTTCTGAGGAAAGTGGACTCATTGGTACACTTTCTTAGCCAGTGCTTCAATATTGTTGGACCAAGACATGTTAATGGTGATATTACACCTCAAAACTTAAAGCCACTTCAGCACTGGTGATGCAGACTCCACCCCATTTTCTGAAGTTCTTCCTTCACTTTCCTGACATTGAGAGGAGAGGTGGTGCCTCAAGAAAGCAACATCTATCATCTAGGACCCTCACCCCCACGTCATGACCTTTTACCATTGCTAGCATCAGGGTGGAAGTACAGAAACCTGAAGGCATACACTCCACCATCAGATTACTGAACAGACAATGAATCTCACTTTTTCTTTTCTTTTTGCACTATTTTTTTCCTAATCTTGTATTTATGTAATTGTAATCCTTTTTTTGAAACTTTATTTATTGAAATATTATTGGTAAACATATAGAATACATTTCACAACAAAATTTATATATATATAAAAAGAAAAGAAACCCCACCCCTTCAGCCAGCTCTCTTAATGAGAGCCAGAGATATATAAAGAAAAACTAAAAAATAAAATAAATCAAGGTACATCTAAATGCATATATTCCAAATATAATTACCACTTATTAACAAAAAAAATATCATGCAAAACATATGTAATTTTTTCTATAACAATATAAGCTTTCATTTCATTATGCCATCACATTATATTAATCACTGTATTATCCTTCCATAACGCCTCAAACCGTGCATCTTGGCGCCTCACAGTTTGGCGGGCAGCAGCCTCCTTTGAAGAAGCCCGCAGAGCCCACCTCACTGACAAAAGGCAAAGGAGGAAAAACCCAACACCCAACCCCAACCAACCAATTTTCCCTTGCAACCGCTGCAATCGTGTCTGCCTGTCCCGCATCGGACTGGTCAGCCACAAACGAGCCTGCAGCTGACGTGGACTTTTTACCCCCTCCATAAATCTTCGTCCGCGAAGCCAAGCCAAAGAGAAGAAAAAAGAGATCCTTCCATGTACTTGCTATACATTTTTGAGCTACAGACAATGCTAAGTTTACAAATGCAATTTGGAATTTATCCAGCCCCAATCCCTTTAAAGGAATCACATAACCCAATAAAAAAAACAGATGGATTTAATGGTAACTTAAACTTGTACAATTTTTCCAAGTTGATAGTAAACAAATAAAGAAGCTTCAGTAATATCAAAATGCTCTTTCAGTTGAATAAAAGAAAGAAATTGACCTTCTACAAAAAAATCCTGTAATATTTTTATACCGTTAAAGTCCCAAATCTTTAAATGACTATTAAAAAATGAAAAAGGAATAAGCTGATTATTATATAATGGTGTTAAAATAGATAATTTAACTTTTGGTCCTATAATCTTATTCTTTTTTGTCCAGAACATCAAAAGATGTTTTAATATCGGCACATTATACTTTTGGAATAAATCTATATTCCACTGGAATATAAATTGATGTACTGCAATTTCAGAAATACATGCCATCTCAACCTTAGCCCAACATGGAAGTTGATCCAAATCCATCAAACCACTAATAAATTTAAGTTGGGCTGCTTCATAATAATTCTGAAAATGAGGTAATTGCAATCCACCTAATGCGTACTTCCAAGTAAGTTTATTTAAGGCTACCCTTGGTAATTTACCTTTCCATAGAAATTTCCTAGTGACTTTATTTAAATCTTGGAAAAAGTTCCTTGTAAGAAAACATGGTATTGATTGAAACAAATACTGGATATGTGGAAAATATTTATTTTAATACAATTAACCCGGCCAATTAAAGTTAATGGAAGGTCTTTCCACTTAATTAAGCTTGCTTTTATCTTTTTAAACAATGGTACATAATTTAGTTTATATAAAGATATTCACAATTATTCCTAAATATTTCTTTTTCATCCATTTCAAATTAATAACATGTTTATAAACTAAATAATCTCCTTCACCTACCGGTAAAATTTCACTTTAATCCCAATTAACTTTATACCCAGATAATGATCCATACTGTAATAAACATTTCCGTAAATACGGCAAAGATTGTTCCAGATTTGTTAAATATATCAAAACATCATCTGCAAATAAATTAATAATGTACTCTTCATCCAGAACTCTCACCCTTGTATCTGCTCATTTTGCTGTATTAATTGAGCTAATGGTTCAATTACCAACACAAACAGGGCTGGTGACAATGGACAACCCTGTCGAGTAGAATGTGTTAATTTAAATGATGATGAAACCTGTCCCATTTGTCACCACCCTAGCAGTCCGGTTTGTATATAAAGCTTTAACCCAGCCAATAAATAAGGGGCCAAATTTAAACTTTTCCAAGACCTTAAATCAAAAATTCCATTTGACCCTATGAAAAGCTTTTTCCGCATCAAGTGCAACCACCATTGGATGGTTGGGCTGCGGTCGGAATGCATTGACCAAGCTAATTAATCGAAGAATATTATCTGAAGCATGTCCATTTTTAATAAAACCTGTTTGATCTACATGTATCAATTTAGGTAAATATTTAGCAAGCTGATTTGCTAACAATTTAACTATTATTTTATAGTCCACATTCAATAAAGAAATAGGTCTATATGAAGACACCTTTAGTGGATCTCTATCTTTCTTTGGAATTACAGTAATTATAGCACTAGAACAAGATTCTGGTAACTCATACTGTTCAGTCACTTGTTGTAATACCTCCCCAAACACCGAGGATAAATCTTCATAAAAAACTTTATAAAATTCCACCGAAAACCTGTCATCATCTGGTGACTTACCATTGGGCATTTCCATCATAGCGGTCTTAATTTCTAGGTCTGTGATTGGAGCTTCCAAATCTATAATATCCTCTTCATGTAATGCTAATAACTTTAATGTAGATAAAAAAGAATCATTAAATCCATTATCCTGTTTCCCCTCAGAAGTATATAATTTTTTATAAAATGAATAAAACTGTTCATTGATTTTCTGAGGTTTATGTAATTGTTGAATTCTTTTTAACAGCATTAATAACCCTTGAAGTCTGCTCCTTCTTTAACTGCCATGCAAGTACTTTATGTGCCTTCTCACCCCACTCATATTATCGTTGTTTGGTTCGATTAAGTACACATTCAAATTGATAAGTCTGCAACATATTATATTGCAATTTCAATCTAGTCAAAGCTATCTTCTGATCTTCTGTCACTCCTCTTTGAAATTCCTCTCCAGTTCATCAATCTGCTTTTCTAATTTAATACTTTCAGCCATATACCCTTTCTTAACATTAGTAGCGTAACTAATTATTTGTCCTCTTAAATAAGCCTCTAACTCATCTCATACTACAAATCTACTTTGAGCAGAGTTAACATTTTCCATTAAGAAAAAAATCAATCTGTTTCTTAACAAAAGCAACAAACTCAGGTTTTTTTCAACAACATTGTATTAAACCTCCATCTATAAGATAGATGTATTACCACCAAACTTTCATAAGATAAAAATAATAAAGAATGATCAGATATTACTCTACTCTTATAGTCTGCCTCCAATACCTTTCCCTGTAAATGTGTCGATATTTTAAAAATCTATTCTAGAAAAAGAATCACGCCTAGAAGAATAAAAGGAAAAATCTTTCTCTGTAGGATTAATCCTTCTCCAAATATCTACCAAATTTAAGTCTTTCATTAAAGCCCGAATTTGTATCATCATCTTTGATTCCCTAATACATTTTTGGGATTTATCCATCAATGGGTCCAAAACACAATTACAATTTCCCCCAATTAGAATATTTTAATTAGCTTGACTTAATAGCAAAAAAGCATCTGAAATGAAACATTCATCATCTACATTAGGTGCATAGATATTAAGTAAGGTCCAAAGTACATTGAAGATTTTACTGTCCACTTTTAAAACCCTCCAAGCATTCTCCTCTACATTCTGTAACTTAAAAGATAAATGCTTATGAACTAAAATCGCTACACTTTTTGCCTTAGAGTTAAATGAAGAAGAAAAAACATGACCAACCCAATCTCTTCTCAATTTCAAATGTTCTTTTTCAGTCAAATGTGTTTCTTGCAAAAAAAAAGCAATATCAATTTTCATTTTCTTAATATAAGCTAAAACTCGCTTTTGCTTAATTGGATTATTTAATCCCTGAAGATTAAAAGTTACAAACTTCAAACTAGAAATTTTAATAAACTATCAATATACACACGTAATATAAAAAAATTCTCTCCTATTAATAAACAAAATCTACTCTCCCTCCTCTAATGTTATAAAAAAGTTAATATGAAAAGGAATACAATTAATTCCACCCCCCAAAAAAATGAAAAAAAGAACACCCAAAGATAGTATATCCCTAAACAAACTGGGTGTGGTACACCCCACCAGAGGCAGATGACTATCAAAGATATCAGTGACATCCACCTCCCCCCAGCCAGAAATACAATATATATAATAATGTAATTCAACATCATTAATATATTCACCCCTGGGACTCCAGTCCCAATGATTGATTTGAAACTTCAACATCTCTAGGACTGTGTGTCAAATCCTCCTTCCCACCTTTCCCATTCTTCCCATTCTTTGCATTCTGACCATTTCCATTGGCTCTTCTTTTAGGTGACATCTGTAAGACTCTTCCCTGACCACGTAAATCCGGTAATGAATTAGAAAAACCAATGCATCATGATCATTCTCAAAAAATTGAGACAGATAATTGCCATAAAAACCTTCAACACTGCAGGGTACCGAAAAGCAAATTTATATCCTTTCCGCCACAGCACAATTCTTAGCCGAATTAAACTCGTGTTGACGTCTGATCATTTCCTGAATCAAATCAGCATAGAAGAAAATTCTATTATATTCTAAATCATCAGTGGGGCTTGACTTTGTCTTGCCTTCTGTATCGCCAACCATAACATTGTTTCTCTATCCTGATAATTTAAGCACCGAATTAAAACTACTCGTGATGTTTGACCCGGTAATGATTTCCTCCTCAAGGCTCTATGTGTCCTTTCCAATACTAAACCACCCAGAAAGAACTCTTTACCTAACTTCTCAGGGATCCAGTCCTTAAAATATTTTATTGGATCCGCACCTTCAATATTTTCCGGAAAGCCTACAATTTTTACATTATTTCTCCGGCTTTGATTTTCCAATGAATCAATTTTTAAAAATGATTCTCTCTTCTGGATTCCCCAATCCACGAATGATTCTTCCACTTTCTCTATATTTTATTTATTACGTAGAACTTGGTCTTTTCATTCACAAAAATCTGTCTCAATTTTTTTTTAAATTCTCCTGTACCACATCTACTGAAATAAGGCATTTATTAACATCTCTCTTAAAAGTAGATAAATCTTCAGACATTATAGATTGCATTTGGGTCATTTGATGAGACATAGTGTCCATATAATAGGCAATCCCTTCCAGCACAGTAAAAATAGAGTTCAGTCTGGATTCCATTGCCACATCTTGAGACCCATCTTCTTCAAGCTCCTCCTCCAGTTGTTCCTGTAAACTAGCTGTGTAAGGTAAGTCCTCTTCTTGTTCCATCGTTGTTAAGACTTTCCCCGTGCGGCTGCGGGTTTGGACACCCGAGGATGGCACCCTGTCCACGTTAGGGCACCGCCGCTCGGGCCCCCCACAGCCCACACACGTTCCATCAAGTTGCAGAACCTGGAAGCACCGCGCATGCCCGGCAGAGCCAAGGGCTACGCAGTTGCAGTCTCCAGTGCCTTCCTGCGCGCCCCCGACTCCCCCGAAGCAGCGCCCTTTGTCCCTTCGGATCGCCCACATGGCCAACTTCGCGGACGTGTGGGTCATCAGTCGGTTTCTTCAACAAGCCGGCACCATCTTGTGGGGATAAGACCGGCGCCAGCATAATATTCAACCTGGCTGGTATTCTCTGTGGCTTGGAGATTCCTGACAGCAGCTCCATGATTCCAACTGGACAGGTAGGCCTCAGTTCTTCAGCACTTTTAAAAAGTATTTCTTCTTTAGTTGAACCTTAAGTTTTTTTTTAATATTAGCCGCCATTATAGACAACTAATATCCTTAGAAACAGAATTAAAGTGTTTATATACTTAAATTAACGTTTAAAAACGGGTACTTTAAAAACTGGCTGGGGAGGATTAGGATCGCACGTCTGTCCTCTACGCCATCTTGCCACAGCCCCCGTCATTGTAATTCTATCGCAATTTTTGCATCTTGTTCTGGACAATTCTGCTGTCACAGAACAATAATTTTCACAACAAATGCTCATGAAAATCAACCTGATTCTGTTTGTGATGCGGTCTTTCATCTTCCTGTACTTCATCTTCTTATTTGAGATCTAGCAAAGTATCTTTTAAAGGTATACTTGGAATTAAAGCAGTATTTGACCTCCACAGTCATGAGAGTATAATGAATATAGTCAGGGGCTGAGTGCACAGCTTATTGGGCCATTTGTCGTGGAGGAGGTCTTGTCAGTGCACCTCACCCCTCTGGGAGGCTGGAATTGATGTGAGCATGACAAGACTCCCAAAGTCAGATCCAGCAGGTGGTAGTTGTTAAGGCCTGTCGTCTTGTTTTACTTTGGCATCAGGATGACAGTGGTCTTCTTGAAACAAACATGTCAGTGAATACTCCTGCCAGCTAGTCTGTGCCAGCACTCGGGACACAGCCAAGGACTCCAACTGGTCTAGTCATTTTTAGTTCTATGCTCAATTTTAGTTCAAACTGAGCATAGAATGAATTACCGCTGCCACTGACCGACATGTCTGGATAGTTTAAATCAGAGTTGTCACTTTAGAAGTAAAACCTATCAAGTAATGATACACAACATCATTTGTCCTCTCTCTGTCCCAAAGACCATTTATTTAACTGAACAAAAATACTAAATGTTCAATGTCTTCTAAACATCAAATAGCGCCTGTAGTGGGAAAATCTTTAAATCTGTTTTTGTTGTTATTCCTTCCCTCACTAAAAACCTGACCTACCAACATTCCCAACACCCGCAGATGTTATATATCCTTGACGTTATCTAGCCTCTGCTTTCACTTGGCCTCATTTCCCGTGGGTGTTGCTGCATTATTTGTCACATTGTCATTGACCTAGATGCTCCCAGAACTTCGCTGAAAATGTTTTACATTTAATTGCCTTGTTGATGATTTTTACTTTTGAATTAAGATATAGCCTCTTTCACAATCCAATCCAGATCCATTGGAAAGACTAAGAATGGTCCGTCACTTGAAACCTTAACTTTGTTTCTTTCCAGAGAAACTGCTTGACCTGCTAAGTTTATTTTCCCTTTTTGTATTTGATCTCCACCAGATTCTGCACCATTAAAATTAACAATTTTTTTTCTTGCTATAGCTATTTTCTTTTTCATCTAAATATGATTAAATTGCATTACATTCTATAGCCCAGTAAAAGAACTTTCAGTTCAGGATTTACATTCTACAGAGGACTATCTCAGTGGTTCTCAACCTTGTTCTTTCCACTCACCTACCACTTTAAGTAATCCTTGTGCCATAGGTGTGCTGTTAAAATTTGAAAAGAAAAAAAGTTTGAAAACCACTGTTTTAATTGTATCTGATTGACTCGTTATGTGCACAGTTTCATAACTCCAAAGGAAAAGTACCAATGACAATTTTTCTCAAGCAAAATATTTCAGTAACAATTGGTTCTAGAGCAATGATTCTCAACCTTCCCTTCCCACTCACACACCACCTTAAGCAATCCCTTACTAATCACAGAGCACCGATGGCATAGGAATTACTTAAAGTGGTAGGTGAGTGGAAAGAACAAGTTTGAGAACCACTGCTCTTTCCCATCTATCATCATGGCATCTCAATAATTAAGTAGTCTCTCTTTGCTCTACAGAAGATGTACTATATTTACTTCAACATCAAAAATCACAATCACAAGATTGCAAGATCCAGGAGCAACAGTAGGCCAATTGGCTCATAATGCACCTGCTCTTCCATTCTATTATGAGCTGATCCATTTTCCCTCTTGGAGCTTTTTTTTCATCCATTCTTCCAATTGCTGTGACCAAATGTTTACTTTCAACTTGTTTAAATTTTCTGTGACAAATTTTATTGACTATTGATGGATAGTGGGTGTATAAAAGCTAATAATGAAAATTGTGGGCTCCTACTAAGCTTTTCATTCACGGTTGATTCCATACCATATAACCACTTACAGCACAGAACAGGCCAGTTCGGCCCTACTAGTCCATGCTGTAACAAATCCCCACCCTCCTAGTCCCACTGACCAGCACCTGGTCCATACCCCTCCAGTACTCTCCTATCCATGTAACTATCCAGTCTTAAATGTAACCAATGATCCCACCTCAACCACGTCTGTCGGAAGCTCATTCCACATCCCCACCACCCTTTGCGCAAAGAAATTTCCCCTCATGTTCCCCTTATAATTTTCCCCCTTCAATCTTAAACCATGCCCTCTAGTTTGAATCTCCTCCATTCTTAATTGAAAAAGCCTATCCACATTGACTCTGTCTGTCCCTTTCAAAATCTTAAACACCTCTATCAAGTCCCCTCTCAATCTTCTACGCTCCAGAGAAAAAAAGCCCCAGTCTGCACAACCTTTCCCTGCAAGCAATCACTCACGGAGAAGGTGGGTTGTTGATGAACACATGTTACTGGCTCAACAGAATGAATATCAGCACCTCGTTTTCTCACATTTCCACTGGGTTCGCCTGGCTTCAGGAAATTCAACAACCAAATTAAGCCTTCAGCAATTGAGGGGATGAATCTATATCAGAGAAGTCCACATAAATATTCCATGTTTCTTTACCCACAAGTGTGTTTTTTTTTTAATTACTTCAAGTAATTCGACCATGAGGATCTACACCTCCTGCTTTGAAGGTTGGCTCTGTCAGCACAGTTTTGTTTTGATTTAAGTTTTTCTTTTTCTCAGCTGAATCTTGGATGAGAACCTAGATGCCCAGTCTCTGCACTCGAAAAAGATGAAGGTTAGCAACAACAGCTGTTTATCTGCAGGAGAATTCACAAAGTAGGGTCGTTAGAGTATCAGTTTTCTTGATGTGTTTGTGGCCACTGGTGTCTCAGAAGGCACAGGACAATGCGATAAGATGGAGGCAGGCATCCAATAAGTGTGTGGATGAATAAAATCAATATACAGCTTCAGAAGCTGTTTTCTAGCATCAGTGAGAATAGCCAGTCGGCCTCAGGCAAGGTACATCGAGCATTGTCCCTGACTGGAATTGGATTTGAATATATATATACATATATTTTAAATGCCTTCACCTGAAAACTGGTATATGGATCTAGTCTCCCTATCCTGGGTGATGGCAGTACTGAAATACAAAGCATTTACTCCAGGGATTATGGGACTGTCTTCAGAAGAGATTAAACAGAGTGAAACACAAAAGTTTGCATACACTGCGACTGTCGTCAAAGCACACAAAAACGCTGGAGGAACTCAACCCATTTCGCAGCATCCACAGAAAGGGCTTGCCAATGTTTCGGGCCTGACCCCTTCTTCAAGGACTAAGCGAAAAAAAACAGGAAAACCTGGAGGACCGGCTGGGCTCCTCCAGCATTTCTGTGTGTGTCTTTTATTAGAAGGTATTAAGCAGACCAGCCCATTTCATCAAGAGTTTAGGAGAATTAATTTATTTGTCGGAAAATACCCAGTACAGTGAGAATGGTTCAAAGTTCAGATTTATTGTCAGAGTACATACATGACATCACAAACAATCCTGATATTGTTTTACCTGAAGAAAAATGAGGCAGATTTACTACCTTCTGTGAGGAGACTGGTCCATTTTCTCTAATATTCATATATTCTTTCAAAGAGCACAATTTACAGAGTGTGGTATTGTAATGGAAAGCAAAGTCCAATTCGTGTCACTCAACGTGCAGGAGCACTGTTTTGGGGTTTATTCAGAGCCTGATGGCTGGAGAGAACTATCTTTAAAGCCTGTTGGTGTCTGAATTCACATTCTTCTGCCCTCTAACTAATGGGAGGAGGAATGTGTCTGGGGCATGATGGGTCTTCCCTCGGACAGCACCCGATATAGATGGAGCCCATGATGTGGAGGAAAGTTTCTGTTATGTTCTGAATTGCATTTACAACCTTCTGTAGTTTCTTCCAATGAACAGAGCAGCTGAGATGAATCCACCAAGGATGCTTTAAATGTTATTGAAGGATGGGGGGGGGGGGGGGGTCATGCTGAAAATGGCAGGATTGTTGCACCTTCTTGACCACCATGTCAAATTGTTTGACCAAAGTCAGGTTATTGCAGGTATTTATTTGAATCTCTCTACTCTTTTGAATTTAGTGTCATTATTGTGGATAAGGGATGGACTTTTCCATATCACCCGGAGAAATTGATTCTCTCTTTCATCATATTGACATAGAGTTGAAGGTGCTTATCTTGACACTATACCACAAGACTATTTGATACCCAGTCCACTACTGTGGAGTTGATAGCAAATTTGAAGATGGAGTTGGAATGGTATTTGGCCTTACAGACATGGGTGTGGAGGATATAAAGTCACTGGTCAGTTGTCATTTATGCCTGTTCATATGCATTTCTTCAGAACTGGTGTAACGGTGGCCTTCTTGAAGCAAGTGGGCACTGTGGCCTGTTACAGAGAGAGAGAGATTGAAGATGTCTGTGAATACATCCACCAGTTGATCTGAGTAGGCTCTCTAGACAAGTCCTGGGCCTCTGTTTGGGCCAGTCACATTCCGCAGGTTCACTGGTTTGAAGGGCATCCTGAATTCAGTAGCAGTGGCCATGGGTGTCATGCTGCTTGTAGTTGATGCGCATGCCACCTCCCTGTTAGCTCTCTGTTCAAAATTTGCATAGAACATATTGCGGAGTATTGTACAGGGGAGTATTGCACTGTTGCATTCTGTGTGCTCAGACAGCATTGTAGTTTTCCGTGATACCATGCCAGTGATGCTGTGTGTCCTGACAACAGTGTTAAACAGAGACTCATTTGGAGGATCTTACTTTACTCATTATTTATTACTGAATACTTGCTGGAGCTGCTGCAATGGTAGACCTTCAGCAGGTGTGGACTAGGAGAGTAGAGCATCGAGACACAGTACTGCTCTGAAGGGTTCAACCACCCATTCCTAATGCTGGTGGTTCCGTACAGCCTTTAAAAACCTTGTTAAAGAAGCTTCTATTATTTTATTTTAAAATCCTGCAGCCACGGGGGTCTGTGCCCAAGATGGCCTGTGCTGGCAGCAGCCTAGAGGGGTTGCAGAATCTAAGGGAGCAGCAGGCCAGCACAGGGCACCAGAAATGGGTGTTCTGTTGAGAAGGAGAAGCAAAGGACTCTACGGGATGGTGACCAGCGAGGGGCTCAACAATGGAAGGAGACCCCAGTGATCCTATCAGCTGCCCTTATGGCCCTGTGGATTGACTTCTGATCCAATGCTCGACAGAAACCGGACAACACTGCATTCAGCCAGCCGGGATACACTTGATGGAGCTCCCGTTAAAGGTTGACATAATGGTGGCCAATGGTCTTGTCAGCCTCAGCTTTCTGAGAAAGTACAGTCACTGTTGTGGCTTCTTGACATATAAGGGGATATTTTGTCTCCAGGATCAATTACTTTGTCAGTGGACTTTGAGGAACTTGGTGATCTCCACTACCAAACAGTTAATTTGTAGTGGAGGGTGATCGCCCTGATCTTCCTGAAGTCACAATCATCTCCTTTGTCTTGTTCAAATTGAGTCTTGCGTCATTATTTTTATACCATGCCATGAGATTTTACATCCCTTTTCTGTATTTTTTGTATATTTGCATACAGTTTGTTTACATTTCTCTCCTTGCTTACACATTTATCTTTGAGTACAGTTTATAATTACTGCCTAGCCTGCAGGAAAAAGAATCTCAGGCTTGTATGTTACGTCATGTATGCATTTTGACAATAACTTTGAACTTTGAATAATCTCTTGGGTCTCGACCTCGGAGTGAAGCCATTGCCTCTCCCATGGCCATTCAGAGATCATGCTTGGATTTTTTAAATATATATAGAGAGGACTGGGATTCCTGGCCCTAATCTGGGCCTCAGCAGTGCCAAATTCTTAATTTCTATGGTTTCCAATTAGTCATGAAGTCTACTACCGAGATCGATTCCTGAAGAGGGCACCAGATCACCTACAACACTATACTCAGCAGAGTTCAACTGCTTCCTTCAGGGAAGAGATAGAGGAGTATCAGATCCAGCACCACCAGGCTGAGGAACAGCTTCTTACCATGGGCAGTGACTGAATGACTGATGGAACTGCTCACACTAACAAGCTGAGACTTTCATATTTATGAAACAATACTTAGTAATTTATTTGTACTTATGAATACTTGTCCTACATATGTATTGTTTGTCTGTATGTGTGTAATGTCTAGTTGTGGGTCAGTGTGTTTTGCACTGAGGACTGGAAAACGCTGGGTTTTTTGGGGGGTTGTTCTTGTGCAATCAGGTGGCAATAAACTTGATGACTTCTCCACACTTGCTGATGCTGTATCCATCTGAGGTTATTCACTGAATCCTTAAACGTGAACCAGTTGGCCAACTCAAAGCAGTCACATAGGATATTGTATGTTTCCGTGGACCACTGCCAAATGACTTTCATCTCTGGGACCTCCCTCCTCAACTTCTCCTATTATTTGCGAAGTAACAGTGCAGCTCAATGATCAGACTCACTGAGGTGTTGACCTGGAATAGAATGCTACACATTATTTATGGATGTATGGCTGTGGTCCAGGATATTGGGACTTCTAGTGGTACTGGCTTTGTACTGGTGGAATTTAGGTTGGGGTGTTCTTGAAGGTGGCTTGGTTAAACTCCACAGCAATTATAAATGTGCCTTTTGGACATTTCATTTCAAAGTTGTTGTTTCATGAAATTTAAAAATTATTTTCAACTCCAGAGGGTAGACACTCAGATGATATTGGAAAGAATACAGGAGAAAAAAAATCGGAGAATGTCAGAAAGGTACAGCAATTATGAGGGATTTTAATCTACAAGCAAATTAATTAAATAAAATAATAATCAGGGAAAGATAGCTGAAAATAAAGAGTTCACTGAATGTTTATCACAAAAAGACAGAGGGAGGGAACGATCCTTGGCCTGAAGGTTCAATGTTCATTGTGTTTTAGAAGGAACTATCACATGTGGGCCCCACTGATCCATGACATTGTCCTTATTGTGCAATCTTAGTGCACACATCAGAAACTTCATGTGTAAGAGCATGGATTATGAATAATTGACCACTGAAATGCATAGATTAGAATATTCTGAACAAGGACTTAATTTCATTTATATTAAATTGGCTTCACCAGCAGAGAAATTAATGGGTTCCTTGATCATTCACATTATGCCAGTTTTTTAAAAACATCCAAAATTATTACTTCAAAGGAACAAAGAAGCAAACAATGCATTTACCATGACATGTGACTTGGGGATCATCTGTGCTGGTACCTGCCTCCTATATCCTTCGAGGTGGTCCTTGAGTCTTCTCAAATGTCTGCAGTGTATTCTAAACGTTGCACATGCTGCGTTATAATGTTCTGATGTTGGACAGAATGAAGGTGAAAGGAGTGATGATATAAGGAGCTCTTGTTGAATAGTCTCAAACATCATGAATATTGTTGGAGCTGCACTGATCCATTAAAGTAGAGGACATTCCCAAATACTGAAGTCATGTGCCTTGCAAATGATAGCAAGACTTTGAGGTATCGTGGTAAGTCACCCACCACAGTTTACCTTTGATCAGCTCTTTAGTTGCTTCAATTAAGAATTTGATTTGTGATCTTTATGCAATACTTGCCAATGGTCCGCTACTGAATTACAAGAGAAGGTGGCTGGACATTTCTCAGCAGTTTGCTTCTCACTCATATGGTTGAAAAAGTATTTTTTGACTATTATTGGTCCAAGCATTTCAGCCATGGGATATCCACAGAAGTCGATCGGTTGGTAACTGCTCACTGAACTGCATTAATAGACACCAAGCAATATCTTTCTTCTTTTCTTCTTTGGCTTGGCTTCGCGGACGAAGATTTATGGAGGGGGTAAAAAGTCCACGTCAGCTGCAGGCTCGTTTGTGGCTGACAAGTCCGATGCGGGACAGGCAGACACGATTGCAGCGGTTGCAAGGGAAAATTGGTTGGTTGGGGTTGGGTGTTGGGTTTTTCCTCCTTTGCCTTTTATCAGTGAGGTGGGCTCTGCGGTCTTCTTCAAAGGAGGTTGCTGCCCGCCAAACTGTGAGGCGCCAAGATGCACAGTTTGAGGCGTTATCAGCCCACTGGCGGTGGTCAATGTGGCAGGCACCAAGAGATTTCTTTAGGCAGTCCTTGTACCTTTTCTTTGGTGCACCTCTGTCACGGTGGCCAGTGGAGAGCTCGCCATATAACAGGATCTTGGGAAGGCGATGGTCCTCCATTCTGGAGACGTGACCCATCCAGCGCAGCTGGATCTTCAGCAGCGTGGACTCGATGCTGTCGACCTCTGCCATCTCGAGAAACTTGTCAATCTGAGGTTTTTATAGGACTATACAAAACCACAAAAGATCATTCCAGTCTAGTTGGTTTTAGTCTTCAAACAAATAAATACACATGATTCAAACAACAATATTCAAGTGGCTTAATGACTGTAGAGTTCCTCCCTACAATTGAAAACATAATTGATTTTACTTATCTTCTTGGATAGTTTTTTTTTAAACAGTGAAATAGGTGTCAGACCTGTCCCTTCACCTTTTTTGCTTTATGCAAATTTTCTCAGAATAATAGCGGTTCTCAGGATTTAACTTTTTATATCTCTTAACATGATCACACACAGATGTTTCTCTTTATTGTCGTGGTGCATTGATAGGGTAAATGCAAGCAGGTTGGGTGAGACAACAATCAGAAGCCATGGGTTAAAGATGAAAAGTGAAATGTCAAAGTGGGGAAACTTTTCACTGAGAGGATGGTGAGAGTGTGGAATGAGCTGCAAAAAGATGTGGTGGATGCCAGTTTCATTTTGACACTGAAGAGAAGTTTGGATAGGTACATGGATGGGAGGGGTGTGGTCTGGATGCAGGACAATGGGACGAGAAGGAATAATAGGTTGGCATGGTCCAGGTGCGCCAAAGGGCCTGCTTCTAAGCTGTAGTGCTCGATGGTTCTCAGATTCAGCACAACTTAACGTTAAAAAGTAACTGAAAATAATTACCAAAATACCTCAGATTTGGGGGAGGACAATGGAATGATGATGATTGATTTAAATGGAGACAATTTTTTGTAAATGAACCATTAATTTCTCAGCACAAAGTAATCCGTCATGAGTATTCCAGAAGGAAATAACACTGGGAGGTGGGACATCACAAATAATTTAGTGAGACATTTGTTTTATGAATGAGTATGACACACTCAGAATATTATTATTTTATCTGACAAGTAACTTAATTGTTCTTACAGTCGTTAAGATGAGAGTAATGTAACATCCATAATATTGATCTAGCATTGCTTTCCTACAATATCTAATCTAATTTTACGGTAATCTGTCCATTAAAATTCTGATCTACGTGTAAAGTTTAATCTGAGCATGCACAACATTCTTACCAACAAGCAATGATAGTTATAACATATTTTGTTAAAATTAGCTGCATTGTTTCTTAATTATTGAATATTCCAATTAACTGTAGCTCTGAGTTGATTAAAACTGTTTTAGAGAATTAAGAGATTTCTGAAGTTTAATGCAGCATTTTACAAACCAACTTGAATTCAGCAACATGAGTTCCAGGAAAGGATTTGGTTGAGGGCAGGAGAGAGAGAGAGAGAGAGAGAGAGAGAGACAGGAAACAAGCCGCTGACATCATCAATTAAAAGTCCATACCATTTTTAAAATCTCTACCTCCTTCATATTCTGCAAAGGACAACTATGAGGTGATTCTGGAAATCACTGGTTAGAACTTAACAAAGGTATTTTATCAAGGAGGGGGGAGAGAGAGAGAGAGAGACCCTAACAAATAAAGGCCTGTTATTGCCTGAAGAAAGACTTCTCCATGCAGGCTCTTGGTGTTTAATTGCAAGCTGTAAACAGGAATTGAAGCTGTAATTTGTAATTGAATAATGATTGGGCAAATGTTAATTTTCCATACTCTTTTGACCTTTTCTGCTCATTAATTGTATAATCCTCTCATTGATTCGTTTCTAAGCATGATCAACAGAACATGCATCTGTTGATTCCATTTTCACAACTATTTTGAAGTCATATTATTGCCATAAAATTGATGAGGCTGATGCCCAATTTCTGCATTCATTAGCAAGAATACCCTGAAAAGGGAAAGAATATGATTTGATAACCTATCTGTAGGTCTAAAGCAACAGCTTCCTTGAAGTCGAACAGGTACGTGGCTTTTTCATAACATTAGCATGCGTGAACTGTACTTAATCCTTATTACACTTTGGGCTCACAGAAAATCTTTTTCCAAGCCATCAAAGGAGAATTTAAGTACTCAGTTGTTTGCTGGTGACAACTTTATTTCATGTGTGTCTAGCACTTAAGACTGTTAACGGCCTATCATTCTATACCTTGGAGAATTTGAAAGAATCTACGTCTTTCTTCTCTCTCCTCTCCATCCAAATTGCTTACTACATGGTCAATCATTTTATTACAAGCTCAATACAGATTACCCTATAAACTTCCACACACAATAGAATAATAAACAGTACAATATGAGAATAGGCCCTTTGGCCCATGTGTTTGCACTGAACATTATGCTGAAGTTAAAGTAGAATTCTGCTTACATATAACACATATCCCTCTATCCTTTGTATATTCATGTGACAATCTAGAAGACTCTTAAATTCTTGTATCTGCTTCCACCACTATCCCTGACAGCCTGTTCCAAGAATCTACTTGTGTGTGTCTGTGTCTATGCGTGTGCCTTGCCATGCACATCTCCCTAAAATGTTCTTTCCCTGCCCACCTTAAATGTATCTCCTTTAGTAAAATATTGCAGGGCCTTCAGCATACAATGTAGTGATGACCTATATAAATTACTCAACAATCTAACCTTCCCTACCTCACACACATAATCTTCTATTTTTATTGCTCCCATGTGCCTTCAGAAGAGTCTTTTAAATGTCCCTATTGTACCAACCTATGAGCATTTTTACCATGGGAAAGAGATTTTGGTTATCAACCCAATTAATGCTTCTCATAATTTTATAAACTTTTATCAGGTCACTTTATTTCTCTGATGCAACAGAAAAAGCAGCCCAAGTTTTTCCAATTTTTCCTTGTAGTTCATTCCCTCTAAACTGGGGAACATCATATACCCTTTCCAAAGCTTCCACATTCTTCCTACAAGGAAGTGATCAGAATTGCACATCATTCTCCACTGCAGCCTCATCAAATATTTGTATAGGTGCATGTAACTTTCTCATTTTCATACTCTTCCCCTGAGAAATGAAGGCTAGAATTTGTACACCTTTATCATCCAATTTACTTGTATCATTATCTTTCAGGATCATAGATCTAAGGCCCCAGATCTCTCTACACATCAATGTTTTAAAGAGTCCTTCCATCATCTCGATACATTCACCAAGCATTTGCCCTTACAAAGTACAGCAGCTTTTTGACTTGTCTGGATTAAACTCCATCTGCCATTTCTCTGCCCATATCTGTAATTGATATATATCCTTAAGTATATTTTGATTACCCTCTGCAATATCAATAGCTTTATCAATCATTGCATCATCTGCAAACACTCTAACTTGTCCACCTATTCTTTCCTTCAAAATTCTAGATTGATCCCTATGAAATATCATTGGTAAAGGAGCTCCAGTCAGAATAACGCCCTTCTCTATCTTCCCTTTCTTCAATTACCCAGCCAATTCTGAATCTAAACTATCAATTCACTGTGGATCCCATTCATCTGCACCTCTGGATCCCATTCATCTGCACCTCTGGATTAAGGGCGAGGCACAATAAGTGTGTATGCCTAAAGCTAATCTGATAACATGTGCCACAGCAAACAGTCATGTGGAGTACTGACAGTAGAAAAATTGGTGAATGGCAGATTTTGTACTCATTGTGTTCCTTCATTAATCCTAAGAGTAGCTTTAATTAACCTGTTGTCTTTATATTTATCATGGAAGCTTATAATTGCCAAAACCAAAGGCCAGGTTTTCTATGTAAAATAATTTAAATGAAAATCTGACTCTGATTGCATTGAATGCGTAGGAGGTCTGAGGTTTATTCTGTTTCATAATTTTAAAAGAGATGTAGCCAAATAATGAAATGTGCACCAAATATCAAAAGCTACAACAATAATTAAAAACTTCTAAATTCAAAGATAGTTCCAAACTATTGATGGCAACTGGAATGTTTGGATGTGTAATGCTGTAATTCTTAAATAACCACAGCTCTTGATGAATTCCAAAAAACTGGTTACATAATACAGAGGAGCATTTGAGATTTATTACAAGCAATATGGGCTGCAATTGACAAGTGTGCAGTGCAGATTAAGGAGGATCATGTAACCAACCCCTCTGTCTGGAATCTGGTGGGTATGTGGATTGGAGAGGAGCATGAGTCCTCTCCCATTGGAACCTGATCAGAAGTCATCTCACCTGGCAATCTAAGTCAAGCCTTTTGCAGGTCACAGCACACCTGTTCATTTGTCCCTTTATTTGATTTATCAATACTTGGGTAGGACCCTCCAGCTGATGACATGTGATTCACCTTCCTCTTCTGGGATGAACCTGAGCTCAAATCCAGTTTGGGAACCATGGGCAATGCTGAAAGATCATTGGTAAGGTGTACATAGACAAAGAGTCAGGAGCTCTAGTATTATTTGCCTAATGTTTCTAGTTTAGTTAGATAAGAGCCGTGCCTGCCAGGGATGTCAAGGGATGGCGGGTATCATATGTGATAACTTGATTGTAAAAGTTTCTACGTGTAAGTGTTTGCAAATGTATCATTTAATCTGGTGTGTGTGTGTGTCTTTTATTCCTGTTGTGATTTCCCTATTCTTGGAAATAAAATAGTACTGTTGAATCAGCTGTGTTCAAGCTCGTTACCCTTGAGACCCATTGAACCAGTTTCAGACACATACAGAGCTACTAATTTAAAAAATAATTTCAAACTACTGATGTCAGCCTCCCTTATGTTTCCATCTCGAACAATTGCCTGTGTAATAGCTGTAATTATTAAATAACCACGTGTTAATGAGTTCCAAAGGGCTAGTTAATTAATACAGAGAAGCATTTGAGATTTATTCTACATGCTTCAAGCAATATAGGCTACATCTGACATTTGGATATTGGCAAAATAAGAGATTTTTTAAAATATCACCTTCAGAAGATTAAATTAAGTGTTGTGAAAGCATGAGGGGGACAGAATAAAAAGAATGAAAGAAATCTTTGTATCTCCTGGGCTCCTTGCATGCCTATTTTGTCAAAGTATTTGACCTCAGCCAGTGAAGGTGAAGTATGATCACTTTTGCTGAAGCTCATTATGTAGACAGCAACTTTTCATAACTGATATCCAGGTATCACGACCTCCCAGGTATCACGACCTCCCAGGTATCACGACCTCCCAGGCATCACGACCTCCCAGGCATCACGACCTCCCAGGTATCACGACCTCCCAGGTATCACGACCTCCCAGGTATCACGACCTCCCAGGTACTCTTTATTGGCATGTAACAAAATAGAAATGTAATATTATACAAAATTTCCTTTAATCTGCCATAAACCAACTGTGTAGCTCGGTATGACAATAACACAATCTACAAATTTGACATTGAAACCATGGTAGTGAGTATATAAATGAAGGGGGTGAGTGAGCCTACAGAAAGGAGATTGAAAACTTGGCTGAATGGTGCACCAACAACAACCTTGCACTCAATGTCACCAAAACTAAGGAGCTGATTGTTGTCTTCAGGAAAGGAAAGCTGGAGGTATACAATCCAGTAATCATTTGGAGATCTGTGGTGGAGAGGGTGAGCAAATTTAGGTTCTTGGGAGTTATTATCTCGGGGGATCTTTCCTGGATCCAACACACCAATGGTATCATGAACAAAACACTTCAGCGCTTCTACTTCCTCAGGAGATTGAAGAGGTGTGGTATGACATCAGAAATTCCTACAGAAGTGTGGTGGAATGTGTGTTGATTGGCTGCATTATGATCTGGTATGAGAACATCAATACCCCTGAGCATAAAGCCCTCCAAAATGTAGTGGACATAACCCAGGACATCACAGGCAAATCCCTCCGCACTGTTGAGTGCATCTACAGGGAACATTGGTGTTGGAGGTAGCAGCAATCATCAATCGGGACAGGCTCTGTTCTCGCTGCTGTCATCAAGAAAGTGGTATCAGTGCTACAAGACTTGCACTATCAGGTTCAGGAACAGCTGTTATCCCTCTATCATCAGAATGCTTAATGGAAAATTCAATCAGACTCATTTAAGATCTCTAACGTGTACACTTTATTGATTTTCTTCGATCTCCCTGTATTACACAATCAATTTGTTTACATTTGTTATCTGTTTACAGTTCTTTTGTTTACGTTGTGTACAGTTTTTTTTTGCTCTACCAATTAGTGGTAATCCTGCTGCACCCACAGGAAAAAGGAATCTCAGGGATTTACGTACTCTGGCAATAAATCTGATAAGACAGCCAAAGATTCACTATTAGCATTGCCTAGCACCTCTTACAGTCAGAAAAAAGAGAAGCATAAGAGGGTCTCCGCAGAGTCATCAAGTGTCCATGAACTTGCCTGCAGGGCTCTCACAGCCTCTGCACCCGCACACGACTCCAGTTCAGTTCAAACCATCAGCAACCCGAGCCCAGATACAAACCTCCAACATGATGAGGAAGCCTTTAGGAGCCATCCTTCCCCTCAGCATCCTCTTGAATCCCGGTTCTGACATATGGTTCTCGTGAACCTGTCTCCAGCAGCCTGGAGTGAGTCCTTTGACCTCGTTGCCAGCATCCCACTGTCTGTATGGGTTCTTTGCCAGCAAGTTGCCAACAGCTCTCCATCTGAGCGTATCCTTCAGCCGCAGAGCCCCTCTCTGGTCCACCAACATGGTCGGTGTCCTTGGCGTCATCTCCTCTGCTTCAACAAAAACCTTGCACACAACATTAGCAAAACTAAGGAACTGATTGTGGACTTCATGATGGGAAACCAGGAGAACACAAACCAGCAGTGGAAAAGGTAAGGAGCTTCAAATTCATGGAAGTCAACATTTCTGGGGCCTTCATGTCAATGCAATCATGAAGGGTCACCAGCAATTATACTTCATTAGGAGTTTGAGGCGACTTGGTGTCACCATGGTTCTATCCCATAGAGAGATTTGAATTGAATTGGTTTCATGACTGCCTGGTATGGAGATGCTAATGCACAGGACAGGAAGAGGCCATAGAAAGTTGTGAACTCAGCCAGTACCATCATGGACATTAGTTCACTCCATTAGAGACATCTACAAGAGCTGGTATCTCAAGAAAGCAGCCTCAGTCATCAAAGTCCCTCACCATCTAAGCCATGCCCTGTTCTCACAGCTACCATCGGGAAGGACGTACAGGACCCAAGAGTATTTTCCCCTCCGCCATCAGATTTCTGAAACCACAGACAATACCTCACCCTTTCTCATCTTTTACACAAATTTATTTATTTCTAAAAATGTTATTTATGGTGATTTTTGCACTGATAATTCTGTGACAAAATGATGAATTTTGAGACACACGTTTGAAACAATAAATTCTGATTCCTTCTGAATGAGGGACATTCTCTCCATTACTGTACCAAACTTTTGCTTCCACCAGAGTCTGCAATCCCTCGAGTCTGCTGCCGAACACAGGTGCTGCCATCCCGGACCTCGACCCCGTGGTTTTAAATAAATAAATAAATCGTCTTTGCCTCCTTTAGCAGGTCATTTATAAAAACTGTAGGGAACCATTGGCAATAGGGGTGAGCAGTAGGACCCTGCAGGGGAGCGCCATGTCTCCACAACCCGCTATCCCCAGATCCATCTCGCTGCTGCCATTACAGAAGCTCCGTTAGAGCTACCACTTTATTGTCGTGAATCTTCAATATCTGCTTGTGAAACTAAACAGGATCTTGGTTGGTCTGGTTCAAAAGAATGCACCCCAGCAGTGAGTTGAAGTAAAATGCAATAAGTTAATGGGTAGTTCATGTGGCCAATAAACAGATGTTTTAAAGTTGTTAAGCCCTTTCTGATCTGCCATTTTTATGTAGCTTCTCAGATGCTATTTATCAACATGAGTGGACTTCATAGTCCAGCAGGTTTTCCCTGTCTGTCAATTTCAGAATGTCCTGGGTGTAAGGTAAAACATCATGAGATGGGAATGTGTAAGGAGTTACCCTGTGCAGGGCTGTAACAAGAAGGGGAGGTGTCCTTGTACTCCTGTTAGGTAAAACATCATGAGATGGGAATGTGCAGGGCTGTAACAAGATGTGAATGCATCCTGTACTTACAAGATAAGAGAGACATTGATGGATTGAGAGGCAGGAAGCTAGCAGGGAAAGGATAGCAACAGTTTTAGTCATTGGACAAGTAATGATATGATGATGTTCTAAGCACGTATCCAAGGGTATAAAAAATCACCATTTTGCTGATAATGGCAGAATGCATTCTCCGACTAACATGGTTAGTTGCAAGTGTTACAATCCGGTAATAAAGAACAAAGAACCCTGATTTCGACTCAGTCTGGTGTTTGTCTCACTCATTCATGAACAAAGCAGACCTAACATGGGTTCAAAGCAGAACAAAAATGCATCAAGCTGTTAAAGTAATTGCTGAGAGGAAATTGAAAGTGGCAAGATTTGAAGAATTATTTCAGTTTAAAATGGTGAATAACTGTCAGTGGTTAATCCTGTAACCTGATCAAAAAATTATTCCAAATGACCTATGACATCAAACCAAAAATGTATTTGATTGTATCTCAAACCTTAAACATCAAATGGGCTAATGCTGTTATTTCGCACACAACATGGGATAGCATTCAGCCCATCAAGTATGCCAGCTCTTGGAACAGTTCTTTCCATCCCATTCCCACACTAATTTCCCTGCATTCTAATCCTTTTAACGCGCCAGTCAACTGTCTGCTGATATTTGTACCACCCGCCCACTCTAGGGGGGTAAATGAAAGTAACCAATTGTTTCACTCCCTATATGGTGAGCAATTGCAATTAGTAAAATGTGATTATTGGGCACACTGGCATACATTGAATCAGTTTTATTGAAAAATATTACCCAGTGTTGAACATTCTTAGCGAGTGTATGACCCTGGCCTAGCGTGGGAAACATTACCTGATTAGTCAGATGCTAAAGCACTGGATTTTTGAAACAGATAAATGCCAGATTGGAGTTTCACTGATAAATCCTTTATTGGGTCAAGCAGCAAGAAACAGGCACTTCAGCTCCACTTGTCCAAGTTAGTATTTTGTGCTAACTCCATTTGCCTGCTATCCTTCTGACTACTCCCTCTCCATATCAACCTGGGTGTTTTTGAATGTCAAAAATCATGACTGGTTCTACTGTTTCATCTGGTAGCTCATTTCAGATGCAGTTCACCACTTGAATGGGAAAACAAAGCTATCCCACAAATCCTTCTTAAATTTTTCCCCTCTCACATTAAAACTTGTGTTTTGCTCCAGGAGTGTCTATGTTGGGAAAGAAGACTGATCGTTCAAATTAACCACATCCCTCATGATTCTGTAAACCTTTAATGCCATCCCAACAGATTAAGAAACAAATATTTTCATGCAATATATCCAGGTGCATTCTCAACAGGCCCTAAATATAGCAATAGATTTTTATTCCTGTTTTTCAATTATGTTTGAAGTGAAGGCATTCCATCACAGCGTTTTCTTTTTCCCCTCTGGACGACTTGTGGAGTCTATGGTGCTTCATTCAGGACTCTGAACTTTGTGTTCTGGTCATCCAAAATGATTTTGAGCATTAGTTTTGAAAGGAAACATTGGTGTATTTTTAAATAGATTTTTCTGTCCATGACCATGGCAGAGGTTTTGGTTGGTGTCCAGACATCGTGACTGATTAAAAATAGGTTTGTTTGATTCGTACAAGTAAATCAGTCCTAAGTAGGATGTGCAAATATTACCTTATCTTGGTAGTTTTCTTTCCCAGGAAGCAGTGTTCCATGTTTTATAGTCATCATGGATAAATCCTAATTCATTATGGATCTGATTGAGTAACATGGTCAATTCCTCACTACCGGCGATCATTTCCAGGCACGCATGCATCGGTGACTTCCAGATCTGCAGGTCTCTTTGTTTTTATCACAATTACACAATCATCAGGGCAGTCATGTTTAATGATTGATATCTTGTTGATATCCAAACAGGCAACATTTAACGCTGTTTGAAAATAACAAAAATGTAGCTCAATGTGCACTGGGGAGTTCTATTGTGATTGTGTCCCAATGGCTGGAGATATACACAGCTGAATGATGGAAGCCTATTGAATTAATCAGTGTGTGAAGGTAATGGACCCATTGTTAGGAAATGAGATTTATGGATGTTTTTACTAACTTCTGTCATGCATACAAGATCATCAAATTCCTTCTAGCGCTCGCAATCTGATAAAATGGATTGATCTGAAACATTACACTTCACTCGCCCCATAGATTTTTGCCTTGCCTCCAGAGCATTTCCAACATTTTCTGTACCTATTGCACATCACTGGAGACCTACTTGCTCCACTAAGACTGACTTCTATCTCCTCTTGGAGATTTTCCTGGCCTCCACAGTTAAAGGGGACAATTCTCCCCTCCTCCTTGTCCAACAAAGCTTGCTGAGATGGAGCAGGACATCTGAGTATTTGATCTCCTGTATTTGATTGTGGCTTCCTAAGCATTCCGGGGGTTAGTTGAATGACTTCTATCACCCAAATTTTCACCCATTTTAATTAACCTAATAGCTTGAGCAACTCGTAAAATCATGTCCCATGTGTAATAGTTAGTATATTTAGTTTCAGTTGGTAGCTAATATTATGATAATAAGTTGTTTTTGTGGCATGCACCCAAGTTTATTGCACCACCTAATCCCATCTTACTTTGACAAGCCATACCCAACTTTTTCCTGTTGATTTCACTTGAAAGTACAGTATAACCTTCCAAGTAATGTGACAAATTACCTTTTTGCAACAATTTGGATGTATCAGGGTAAAAAAAATGGCAGTGACTACTGTATTCTCATTAATCAAATAACAATTTCTCAGATTAGTGGTGGAAATACTCAGACCCATTGAGATAATGCATTTTTAGCTGAATGATGGAATTGTTGAATTGGGAGAAATCTTTTCAGTGCCATTTTTCATTGATGCCAATAACAAGACATTGGAGCAAGAATGGGTTGTGCTGTGGATTAGCACATTGTTCTTGAATTGCCCAGCTCTGTGATGTGATCCAAATTGACAGACCAGCTGTTTCCTTCTTTGCTCTGCTTTCAGATTTCAGATTTAGATTTATCGTCAGAGAACATACATGATATCACATACAACCCTGAGATTCTTTTTCCTGTGAGCAAGGCAGAAATACCATTTATTGGTAGTGATTTTTTTTTTTAAACTGTACATAATGTACACATGTAAACCAATAAAGGAATGTAAACAACTGTGCAAGTGAGAGGAAAAAAAAGAAACAATAGAGTTCAAAAGTAAGAGTCTTTAAATGAGTCTCTGATTGAATTTGTGTAGAGATGTCTGATGGTAGAGGGGTAGAAGATGTTCCTGATTCTCGTAGTGTGAGTCTTGTGGCATCTATACCTCTTTCCTGATGGTAGCAATGAGAACTGAGTATGTGCTGGGTGATGTGCTCTCCAACGACAGCCTTCCCCGTAGATGTTCTTGACAGTAGGGAGCTTTTTGCCTGTGATTTCCTGGACTGTGTCCACTACCTTTGGCAGGGCTTTAAACTCAGGGGTATTGATGTTCACACCATGATGCAGCCGGTCAGCACACTATTCACCACATATCTGTAGAAATTTGTCAGGGTTTCCGAACCTCCACAAAGTCCTGAGGAAGTAATGATGCAGCTGATGTGTGTTCTTCATGAAGCCATTAGTGTGTTGGCTCCAAAAAAGATCCTCCTAGACAATGACATCCAAGAACTTAAATTTTCTCAACCTCTCCACCTCTGATCTCACAATGATCACTGGATCCTGAAGTCAACAATCAGCTCCTTGGTTTTGCTGATGTTGAGTGTGAGATTATTGCTGGGTCACCATTAGGCCAAGTTTTCATTCTCCCTCCTGTACATTGACTCATCACCCCTATTTATGCAACCCACCACCGTGGTATCATCAGAAAATTTGTAGATGGTGGTGTTGTCGGACCAAGCCATCAGTCTTATATGTAAAGTGAGTAGAGCAGGGGGCTAAGAATGCAGCCCCATGGTGCTCCAGTATTGATGGAGATGTTCTTACCAATCCTCACTGATTGTGATCTGTAGGTGAGGAAATATATGATCTAATTCTTCAATGTGGTGTTGAGTCCCAGGTCTTGGAGTTTGCTGATCAGTTTTGAGGGGATGATCATCTTAAATGCTGAACTATAATCAATAAAGAACATCCTGATGAATGCACCTTTGATGTCCAGGTGCTCCAAGGCTTTGTGTAGGACCAGTGAGAGGAAAACCACTGTAAACCTGTTGCTACAGTAGGCAAACTGGAATGGATCCATGTTGTGACTCAGACAGGGGCTTATGTGCTTCAACACTCACCTTTCAAAACACTTCATCACTTTTGAAATGATTACAATGTTTTGTCAAGAGAAAATGTTCTTGCTGGCATTATGTGTGGATTAGTGGTTAATCCACAGGTGATCTTTAAGAGTAGTGGAGAGGATGACAGGTCTCTCTCTTCCCCCCCCCTCCCCACCACACCCCCCCCCCATCAATGTAATCTACCAGGATCATTGTCTGAGGAGGGCTCACAAAGTTTTCAGGACCCCTACCATCTGGCACACAACATCTTTCAGCTTATCTTGTCGGGAAAGAGATACAGGAATATCAGAGCCAAACCACCAGGCTGAGAAACATCTTCACATAGGCAGTGAGACTGATGAACAACTGAAATGAACTGCACATACAAACCTTTAGAGACGCTATTATTTATTTAAAAAATCTTCTATTTATTTTTATATCTGTAGATACATACTGCATATATATTGTTTGTCTGTATGTGTGTTGTCTAGATATGTGTTTGCATGCTTTGTACTAAGGACCAGAGAACACTGTTTCATCAGGTTGTACAAATGGATGATAATTAACATGAACTCCCTCTCTACCAACCATTTTTCCACATATTATTCACTGGTGTCTGCTGAAATTGGCATTAATTCTGACCAACAGTCTAATTGTGCCATCCTAAATCAAATTAAGAAAACTGCTGACACACAAAAGACGGCAGATGCTGGAATCTGGAGCAAAAAACAATCTTCTGGAGGAACCCAATGGGAGAATAAGAATTGTCCACAGCTTCCAACCTGAAATGTAAACAATCATTTTTCTTCCATTTATGCTCCTCAATCCACTGAGCTCCAGCAGATTGCTTGGGACAAGGGGTCCTGACCAGAAACGTTGATGGACCATTTTTCTCCTTGGATGCTGCCTGAACTTTGTTTGCTTAGGGTGCTACAGTTCCTATATTTAAGGATATAGGTTGCTTGGAACTCCCACTTTTCCTCACCAGAAAAAAAACAATACTTGTAGGAAGCATGATTAGCAGAAACCAATAACCACTGGGTGAAGGACTTCACAGTTTCAGTAACTAAAGTGGCTGGTTAACACCTCTATTGAGCTTGCCTTAACAGGAAGTGCATAGTTGTCAAACTGGGTTTGGTCATGAAGAATCAGAAGTGATTTCATTGATCACTTTGAACAACACATCGAAACTTTCCTCCATGAAGCTCTTTTTCTATGTTTGTAAATAAGGAATATTGTTTCAGAACAAGGAGGGCTGGTGTGAGATGATGGTTTGCCAACAATTGGACTCTTTCCCAAGGGGTGATACATGTGATTAACATTGCTTGGGATATGAAGTTGGGTGGGAAAATGCAGTTGAGATTGAAATTCATATTTTACTAAATGGCAGGAAAATTTGATGAAGCTTAGAAGGCAAAATTCTAACCTGAGTAATGACAATGTATTTACTTAACTGGAAAAAGATCACTGAATATTGCAGGAAAGAGTTCTCATTCCTTTGAGATGGAATGCAGAAAGTGAGTACACTGATATAGTAGCACCATAGTTTGGAATTGAATTATTTGTTGTCACATGTACAGAGATGCAGTAAAAAAAACTTTGTTTTGCATGCTATCTAGGCAAGTTGACTTGTATTGAAAAGAGCAAGTGATGAATAATGAAACAATGGTGTAGGGTTGTAAAAAGTCAGAATGGAGGGTATGAAGAAGAAAACAGTTGAAACAGTGCAAAGACATCCTATTTGACAGTGACATTTATTTAAGAGTGATAACAGCAGGAAATAAATGATTGTCAGATACGGAAGTCTTCTGGGGAAGGTCGGACCTGTACAAGAGGGATGGACTCCACTTGAACTGGAGGGGGACCAATGTGCTGGCAAGCAGATTTGCTAGAGCTGTGGGGGAAGGTTTAAACTAGTTTGGCAGGGGGGTGGGGAACAGAGTGCGAGACCAATGTCCAGGGAGTATGGCCATCTAGATAGGAATAAAAAAGATAACAAAGGTAGGATGGAGATTAGGGTAGAAGGTAAAAAAGAGAATATATGTGAGGGTCATTCTCTGAGATGCATATATTTTAATGCAAGAAGCATAGTGAACAAGGTAGATGAGCTGAGAGCATGGATAGATACTTGGGGTCACGATATTGTGGCAATTAGTGAGACCTGGCTACAGGAGGGGCAGGACTGGCAACTTAATATTCCAGGATACATTTGTTTTAGATGTGATAGATCAGGGGGTAAAAAAGGAGGAGTTGCTCTGCTTGTTAAGGAGGACATTACTGCCATGAGGTGGCAGGATGCTATGGAGGGATCAACCAGTGAGGATGTTTATGTGGAATTGAGGGGTGGAGGAGGCAAGAGGGTGCTAATAGGGGTATATTACAGACCACCAAATGGGCCAAGAAAATTAGAGGAACAAATTTGTACGGAGATAACGTATATGTGTGAAAATCATAAGGTAGTGACCATGGGAGATTTTAACTTCCCACACATTGATTGGGATACCCATACGGTTAGAGGGCTGGATGGGCTGGAGTACGTTAAATGTGCTCAGGATTGTTTTCTAAATCAGTTAGTAGAAGAACCGACTCGGGATGGTGTAATACTGGATCTCCTGTTAGGGAACGAGCTAGGTCAGGTAGCGGACATTAATGTTGGATAACCAATTGGGTCTAGTGATCATAATTCTGTTAGTTTTAGGGTAGTTTTAGGGAAGAGCAAGGAGAGGCCTAAAGTTGAGGTTCTGGATTGGAAAAGAGCAAATTTCGAAGGAATAAGAAGGATTTGGGGAGTATTGAGTCGGACAGGATATTTTCAGGTAAGGATGTTAATGAAAAATGGAGGATATTCAAAAAAGAAATTTTGAGGGTACAGAGTAGTTATGTCCCAGTGTGGATCAAAGGAAAGGCAGGAAGTCATAGGGAGGCTTGGTTTTCGAGGAATTTTGGAAATTTGGTTAGGAGAAAAAGGGAGGTGTACAAGAGGTATAAAGAGCAGGGAGATGAGAAGTTGAAGGAGGACTACAAGGAGTGTAGAAGGAATCTTAAGAAAGAAATTAGAAAGGCCAAAAAAAGGCATGAAGAGGCTTTGGCTGACAGAGTAAAAATAAATCCAAAGGGTTTCTATAAGTACATTAAAAGTAAAATATTAGTGAGAGATAAAATTGGACCCCTTGTAGATAGCGGGGGTAGGCTGAGTGAGAAGTCTGAGGAAATGGGGGAAATTTTGAATGATTTCTTTGCCTCAGTATTCACTAGGGAAAAAAATGTTGAAACAGTTGAAGTAAAGAAAAATAGTGGGGAGGTCATGAAGCATATAAGGATAACCGAGGAGGTAGTGAAGGCTGTGTTAAAAAAGATAAAGGTGGATAAATCTCCCGGACCGGACAAAATATTCTCTAGGACACTCAGGGAGGCTAGTGGACAGTTAGTGGGGCCATTAACAGAGATATTTAGGATGTCACTGGCCACAGGGGTGGTGCCAAAGGATTGGAGGGTGGCACATGTGGTTCCTCTGTTTAAGAAAGGGTCCAAATGCAAACCTGGGAATTATAGGCCTGTGAGTCTGACATCTGTGGTGGGCAAGTTGATGGAAAGTGTTCTGAGGGATGCTATTTACAAATTTTTGGAGGTACAGGGATTGCTAGGGAGTAATCAGCATGGTTTTGTCAGGGGTAGATCATGCTTGACAAACCTGATTGAGTTCTTCGAGGGGGTTACAAAAAAGGTTGATGAAGGGAAAGCTGTGGATGTTGTCTATTTGGACTTTAGTTAAGCTTTTGACAAAGTTCCCCACAGGAGCTTAGGAAAAAAGGTGGAGGCATTAGGTATAAATGAGGAGGTAGTGAAATGGATTCAGCAGTGGTTGGATGGGAGGTGTCAGAGAGTAGTGGTAGAAAATTGTTTGTCCAATTGGAGGCCGGTGACTAGTGGAGTTCCTCAGGGTTCGGTCCTGGGTCCACTATTGTTTGTTATATATATATTAACGATCTAGATGTAGGGGTGGAGAATTGGATAAGTTTGCGGATGACACAAAGATTGGTGGTGTTGTGGACAGTGAGGTAGATTACCGTAGATTAAAAGGTGATTTAGGAAGGCTGGAGGTGTGGGCTGAGAAATGGCTGATGGAATTTAATACAAATTTAAGATAAATGTGAGGTGCTACATTTTGGAAAGGCAAATTTAAATAGGTTATATACATTGAATGGTAGACAATTGAGGAGTGCAGAGCAACAAAGGGATTTAGGAGTTATGGTAAATAGTACCCTCAAGGCTGATACTCAGGTAGATGGTGTGGTGAAGAAGGCATTTGGAATGTTGGCCTTCATAAATCAGAGTATTGAATTCAAGAGTAGGGAGGTTATGATGAAATTGTAGAAGGCATTGGTGAGGCCAAATTTGGAGTACTGTGTACAGTTTTGGTCACCAAATTATAGGAAAGATATAAACAAAATAGAGAGAGTGCAGAGAAGGTTCACGAGAATGTTGACAGGATTTCAGGGTCTGAGTTACAGGGAAAGGTTGTGCAGACTGGGGCTTTTTTCTCTGGAGCGTAGAAGATTGAGAGGGGACTTGATAGAGGTGTTTAAGATTTTAAAAGGGACAGACAGAGTAAATGTGGATAGGCTTTTTCAATTAAGAAAGGGGAAGGTTCAAACTAGAGGACATGGTTTAAGATTGAAGGGGGAAATTATGAGGGGAACATGAGGGGAAATTTCTTTACGCAGAGGGTGGTGGGGATGTGGAATGAGCTTCCGGCAGATGTGGTCGAGGCGGGATCATTGGTTACATTTAAGGAAAGACTGGATCGTTACATGGATAGGAGGGGTCTAGAGGGGTATGGACCGGGTGCTGCTCAGTGGGACTAGGAGGGTGGGGATTTGCTACGGCATGGACTAGTAGGGCCGAACTGGCCTGTTCTGAGCTGTAAGTGGTTATATGGTTATGGTTATATGGTATTTTCAGGCTTGTGTATCCTCTGCCCAATTGGGGTGGAATGGGTCTTTTAATATATTTTGGCTGCTTTCCTGAGACAGCAAGAGATGTTGACAAGAATGAAAATGGGATAATATTGATCTTTATTACAAAGTGCATGGAGTTTAATATATAGAAACCTGGCTACAAATGTACTGGATGTTGTTAAGAGGTTTTCTGCAGTTTTAAATGTAGTACAGGGAGGGACAACCCTGTATTGGAAGCGTTCTGAGATGGTTTACAAGGTTAATCCTTGGAAATATCAGTCCAAGCTAGAGTCCCTGATGAATGTCAGGCACCTGTAAACTGAGGCAAGGTACACATGTCATAGTGGGTTACAAATTAAAACCAGGAATAATTGCAGGAAGCATCAGATTTGCTTGCCAAAGTTGCTGGTCTGGATGTAGTCTCTGACCATGTCCTGAGAATCTACAAACCAGCTGATTTGAGTTTTCACAAACATCCTTGATCTATACCCGCTTTAAGATGTCCACTATTATCCCAATACAAAGTACAAGTTGACTTAAATGGATAACCCTCAATGTTCTTCAATAACCATTGCTGCATGGCTCTGACATCCATCACCATGCAGTACTTTGAAATGCTGATCATAGCCCACATTGACTCTGGCCTCCCGGACAGTCTCAATCCATTACAATTCATCTACCATCACAAATGGCCCATGGTAGAGACAGCAAGATGTATTTGTGGTCAAATGCTGCTTTAATTCCATCTATCAGTTTGTAGGTGACACACTGTCTTGGGACAGATTTCAAATAATAATGAGATGAAATATAGGAAGGAGTTATCCTGGTGGCATGGTGTCAGGATGATAGCCTCTCCCTCAGTGTCAACTAGTCATTGACTTCAGAAATGGAGCAGGGTGCTGTGGGGGTCAGGGGATAAAGAGAAACAAGGACATGCACCTCTACATATTAATGGCACTGAGGTGGAGATGGAGAGTTTGGGAGTAAGTTATCAACAACTACAACCTATCCTGGCCACCACCACAGGACCGTCTGCAGTATTAAAAAGTCATTTTTAAATTTAACTAGGACAACTGAAAATTTATTCCCCATACTTTTGTATTTATTTACTCTTAAATTAAACTATGAATACTATTGTCTTTTTTTAAGAAGTGCCTTTTTTGGCTGCAGTAAGTGAGGATTTTAGTGCCCTTGTATATTGTACAGTATATGGCAATAATAATCATTCTCTTTTGTTCTCATGTTAAAAGAGTGATTTCTGGCATGTTATTCCTGCCCAATCTTGTCATTGCTTCAAGGTGTAAAAAAAAAATAAATCACATTTCATATTGGAACAAAACCAAGAATGGCTTGTCAAATAGTGGGAGGCTCGGTTTGGCCACACTATTACCATTTGAGTAAAATTGATGGACAAAACAGATTGTTTTGGTGAACAGCGCAGGTTAGATTGGGAGTTAGAATTTATTTCCTTGGCAGCTGAAAAGTATCAGGTCAGTGTGAGCAGATACAGCTGCAAGAAATTGGACTGAGTGAAATGTAACAATTCTTGAATTTATCGTTTTGGGATGGAACAGGTAGAGCAGGGATTAGAGCAATGCTGTTACAGCGCCAGTGAATCAGGTTTGAATCTGGCAGGAGTTTGTACGTTCTCGCCATGACTGTGTGGGTTTCCGCTGGCTGCTCTGATTTCCTCCCATCCTTTAAAAGTGTATGGGGGGGTGGGTAGTGGGGGTGTGGTTGAAGGTTAATGGGTGTATTTAGCGGGCATGGGTCCAGGGATAGGAAGGACCTGTTACTGTGTTGTACTTTTAAAAACAAAAAGAATTCACTAGACACTTTTGGGAATGTCTTTGATTTATGAATCTATTTTTTCACTGTAATGAATTGCTTCACCTGTGAAACATAAAACTAAGCATAATGCATTTCTATAGCTTTTTTGATTTACATGATTTACAAAAAAATATTTAATTAAGTATTTTCCAGAAACAAACCTGACAGCAAATGGTTTGTCCTTGAAGCCAATATAAACTTCTGTTTTTCCCTTGTCCTTGGGCATTTTTACACAAAAACTTCAGAATTATTCAAAACAAAATTAGCAAACTTACTTCCGGTATGTCATTGTGATAATACAGATTCTATCACCAATGTGTAGGGTAGTGTAGGATGACTGTGATTGGCTGAGAGTGTAGCCACACCTACTGGCAGGTCTTAAAGAATCGCTCCTAGCCAGACCAGGACATTCTGGACTGGTCGACCTACTTGTGATATGCTCCAGTCTTTTAGTTGATAAAAGCCTTGGTTTGAATCAACAAGTCTTTGGTTCCTTCGACGCGAATTACAATTTTATTAACTAAAATAAATTTTAGTTGCTACGGCTGGAATGCCTCAACATCGACCCACAGTCAGCTACAGCCTCGAATGACTTTAAGCACTGGGTGAGATGCTTCGAAACATACATACAGCTCTCTGATCTTGCCATGACAGAGGACAGCCGTCTACTACTAATATTGATGACTATGGTGTCTCCGAGAGTCTACCAGAGTGACCAGGATGCAACCACTTATGCCGCAGCCATGAAGGTGCTGGAAGGGCTCTATGAAAGACCAGTGAACAGGGTCTATGCTTGGAACAAATTTTCTACAAGGAGGCAACAGCCTGGCGAGTCCTGTAAAGCTTACATTCAGGCACTAAGGACAATGGGCAGAGACTGTGCCTGCACAGACAGAACTGCTCCAGAGACCACAAACGATCTCATTCGGGATGCCTATGTGTCCGGGGTTTGATCGAATGAGGTGAGGCAGCACCTGATAGAGCACAGAGGAGAAGACCTAGAGGACGTGATCCAGATCGCAGAGACAATGGAAACTGCAGTCTTAAGTATGGATGTACTCTCGGGGCTGGACCCCACACTCTGATGTGAGTAGAATGCCCTTCCTCTACCCTACTACTGCCGCAGCGCGTTGAAAGAACAAAAGACTTGTTGATCCAAACCAAGGCTTTTATTAACTAAAAGACTGGAACATATCACAAGTAGGTCGACCAGTCCAGAATGACCTGGTCTGGCTAGGAGCAATCCTCTAAGACCTGCCAGTAGGTGTGACTACACTCTCAGCCAATCACAGTCATTCTACACTTCTTTGGCTTGGCTTCGCGGATGAAGATTTACGGAGGGGTAATGTCCACATCAGCTGCAGGCTCGTTTGTGGCTGACAAGTCCGATGCGGGACAGGCAGACATGGCTGGAGCGGTTGCAAGGGAAAATTGGTGGGTTGGGGTTGGGTGTTGGGTTTTTCTTCCTTTGTCTTTTGACAGTGAGGTGGGCTCTGCAGTCTTCTTCAAAGAAGGTTGCTGCCCGCCAAACTGTGAGGCGCCAAGATGCACGGTTTGAGGCGATATCAGCCCACTGGCGGTGGTCAATGTGGCAGGCACCAAGAGCTTTCTTTAGGCAGTCCTTGTACCTCTTCTTTGGTGCACCTCTGTCTCGGTGGCCAGTGGAGAGCTCGCCATATAACATGATCATGGGAAGGCAATGGTCCTCCATTCTGGAGACATGACCTACCCAGTGCAGTTTGATCTTCAGCAGCGTGAATTCGATGCTGTCGGCCTCTGCCACCTCGAGTACTTCGATGTTAGAGATGAAGACGCTCCAATGAATGTTGAGGATGGAGCGGAGACAACGCTGGTGGAAGCGTTTTAGGAGCTGTAGGTGATGCCGGTAAAGGACCCATGATTCGGAGCCGAACAGGAGTGTGGGTATGACAACGGCTCTGTATACGCTAATCTTTGTGAAGTTTTTCAGTTGGTTGTTTTTCCAGACTCTTTTGTGTAGTCTTCCAAAGGCGCTATTTGCCTTGGCGAGTCTGTTGTCTATCTTGTTGTCGATCCTTGCATCCGATGAAATGATGCAGCCGAGATAGGTAAACTGGTTGACTGTTTTGAGTTTTGTGTGCCCGATGGAGATGTGGTGGGGCTGATAGTCATGGTGGGGAGCTGGCTGATGGAGGACCTCAGTTTTCTTCAGGCTGATTTCCAGGCCAAACATTTTGGCAGTTTCCGCAAAACAGGACGTCAAGCGCTGAAGAGCTGGCTCTGAATGGGCAACTAAAGCGGCATCATCTGCAAAGAGTAGTTCACTGACAAGTTGCTCTTGTGTCTTGTTGTGAGCTTGGAGGCGCCTCAGATTGAAGAGACTGCCATCCGTGAGGTACCGGATGTAAACAGCGTCTTCATTGTTGAGGTCTTTCATGGCTTGTTTCAGCATCATGCTGAAGAAGATTGAAAAGAGGGTTGGTGCGAGAACGCACCATTGCTTCACGCCATTGTTAATGGAGAAGGGTTCAGAGAGCTCATTGCTGTATCTGACCCGACCTTGTTGATTTTCGTGCAGTTGGATAACCATGTTGTACATATGTACGTGTACACATTGGTGATAGAATCTGTACTATCACATTCACCCCTTCTTTGAGAACCAACCCCAGGGTGAATGGAGGTTAGAGGCTGTACCGGTCAGGGAGTCTGACCATCTGGCATGACCACCGTGGCGCCTGGATTGGGCTCGCCGGAGTCGTATCACCATCTGCGGCCATGACACGGATGATCATGATGCCAACCTTGAGAAATTTTTTCAGACTGCAAGTCGGCTGCACTTGACCTACAATTTCGACAAGTGTGTCTTCTGGACCACTCGGCTCACAATTCTGGGTTGTGTCGTGGAGAACAGGGTGGTCATGCTAGTCCCTGACCGCATGCATCCCCTCATGGACTTCCCCACCCCCCCAACACCCAGAAGGCACTCAAACGCTGCCTGGGTTTTTTCTCCTACTATGCCCAATGGGTTCCACACTATGCCGACAAGGCACAACCACTCATCAAGATCACCTCCTTCCCCCTGTCAACTGAAGCCAGAGTGGCCTTCGACCACATCAAATCGGACATCGCTGCTGCAACGTTGCACGCCATCGAACAGTCCATTCCATTCCAAGTTGAAAGCGATGGGTCTGACTTTGCACTGGCAGTCACTTTGAACCAGGCTGGCCGGGTCCTGAGGAAATCCGAGTCAGGTATGACCATACCGGCATGACTCACAGTTCCCAGTTCAGTCCTCTGTCAAAAAGGTAGCCCAGGCCATAGTCGAGGCAGTACGTCGTTGGAGACACTAGCTCACTGGCAGGCGCTTTACGCTGCTGACCGACCAATGCGTGGTCTCCTTCATGTTTTTCAATACCCAGCGAGGTAAGATCAAGAATAACAAAATCACCAGGTGGAGAATCAAGCTCTCCACCTTTAATTATGACATACTGTATCGGCCAGGTAAACTCAACGACCCACCAGATGCGCTCTCCAGGGGGACTTGCGCCAACATGCAACTGGACAGGCTGCAGAAACTCAACAAGGAGCTCTGTCATCCAGGGGTCACTAGGTTCACACACTTTGTCAAATCTCGCAACCTGCCCTACACAGTCGAGGAGATTCGCTCCAAGACCCAAGCCTGCCCAGTGTGCGCTGAGTGCAAGCCCCACTTCCTCCATCCAGAGAACATCCACATCATCAAAGCCACCCGCCCCTGTGAGCATCTCAGTGTAGACTTCATGGGGCCCCTACTGTCGACCAACCATAACACCTACATGCTTACGGCCATCGACGAGTACTCTCACTTCCCATTTGCTGTGCCCTGCTCAGACATGACTGCCTCTTCAGTTATAGATTCCCTACACAGCATCTTTGCCATATTCAAGTACCTCAGTTACATCCACAGTGACGGGGGTCCTTGTTTATGAGTGCAGACCTGCGGCAGTACCTTCTGGACCGTGGTATTGCTTCAAGCAGGACCATCAGCTATAACCCACGAGGTAATGGGCAAGTCAAAAGAGAGAATGCCACCGTCTGGAAAGCGGTTACGCTTGCCCTCTGGCCCAAAGGTCTCCTCACCTCTCACTGGCAGGATGTGCTCACTAGTGCCCTGAACTCCATCCACTCCCTCCTATGCACCGTGACCAATGCCACCCACCATGAAGGGATGTTCTCTTTCCCGAGGAAATCTGAGTCAGGTATGACCATACCGGCATGGCTCACGGTCCCCGGTTCAGTCCTTTTACGACGCCATGTCCAGTACTCTAAGAACGAACCTTTGGTTGACCGAGTGACTCTGCTCCATGCAAACCCGCATTATGCCTATGTTGAGTACCCAGACGGATGGGAGGACCTTGAAGCCAATATAAACCTGTTTTTCCCTTGTCTTTGGGAAAGACAAACTTCAGAATTATTCAGAAAAAAAATTAGCATACTTACCTCCGGTATGTCATTTACACAGGGGCACTTTTACACAGCCTTCCTGTGTTTGTAGGGTGGGGGGGGGAAATCGTTGTATTCATTAGGCCTGTTTCTCACCTGCGGTCAGTTAACACTGCAGGCACACTGTAAAAATGTGTCGGGGTACGTGTGGAAAAAATTACAGGATGGAATTTGCATTAAAAATTCCATCCCGACATTTTTACGCTGCCACTGGAGCAGAAAATTTCTGCTGTCCAGTGGCTGTGTGAAAGTGCCTTTTGACTAATTATGCAGGCTCACACCTGAACACTACCAACAAAAGCTGTATTCTTCATTCTCACACCTGAAGTTATGGAATTGTAATGCTGTGGCCATTAGTGAGGTGTGGCTGCAGGAGGAACAGGACTGGCAGCTCAGTGATCTTGGATTTTGGTTCAGATGAGATAGGGAGGTAAAATGGGGGAGAGGTTTGATTAGTATAATACACAAAAGTGCGGGAGGAGTTCAGCAGATCATGCAACTCATCAGGTTTCCCTCTGGCACTCAGGATATATTGGAGTGTTCATCCACTGTGGCAATAGTGTAGAGATGAAAGTGTGGTGGTACACCACCGGCCTACTACAGGGGACAACCTCTGTCCCTGCAGGAGCGTAAGGGGACAGGACAACACCTGTCCGGCTGTCAATCAGTCAGCCTGAATGGATCAAGCCCCACCCGGTCAGGTGTCAATCACCCTCCGGGATATAAGCCTGTGCCGGCCTCCCGAGACTCTCACACAGAGTTGCTGCAGCCACAGCCAGCCTGGCTCTGTGGAAGTATTTGTGGATTAAAGCCTGCTGTACAGTCTTTACCTTGTGTGTGTTCTGATTCTATCTAACAGCGCACCACAGAATGAAGGTGAAATTGCACTGGGACTGTAGAAATAGTGGAAGGCTTTGACCCTGCTCCACCTTTCAATACAGTCACAGTTGGTTGTACCTCTCTAATATCCTATACCTTAACATGACTCCAGCCGCATGTAGTCACTACTCTCCCCTTGATCCCACCAAGAACTGCACTGTTTTTTTAAAATTTTGCAGGAAATAAAGAGGCTATTAGTCACCTTAGAACCTGAAGGTGTTGGCCAGCAACACCACTTGTCAAAGGGGAAAGTATATAGTTAATGGGAGGTCTCTTAAAAGCATCGACGTGCAGGAGGATACTCAGGGTCCAGGTCAATTGCCCCTTGAAGGTGGCTAAGCAAATTGATAGGGTAATAAAGAGGGGAGATGGCATGTCAGTAAGAAAGTCGTGTTACACCTGTCAAGTAACTCCACATCAGAAAGTGGGTCAAGGTATCATTAAGATGTTGTTTCTCTTGGCTTTGATACATAAAGGAAATAGCAGTTACTTATAAATTGTAACTAATGCGTTGATTGGAGTGAAACATTTTTCCTTGTCTTGAAATCCACAAGAATGGTGTTACAAAAGACTGTGTATCTTCACTTGTAGTTGGGAACTTTAATCTCCATTCCCCTTGGAGCACAACACGGACTGGCCATCATTTATTCAAACTTTAAGATGGAAGTGAAGGTCCGAGAGAGGGTAAGGAAGACATTCAATAGCAAACTTGAATGAGAGATTTTTGCTCAGAGGTTAGACAGGCAAAGCTAGGGGAGTTCTTCAAGATAGAGGATGATGGCCTTAATGGGTTTAGCCAGCATTAGTAGAGGAAATCGTTTCTATTTAAGAATAGTTCAAGACTTTGGAGATTGATTTCAAAATCCGGGGAATAGAAAAAAAAAAGATTTTTAAAGTGTGCTAATAATTTGTGAATTCATGCCTTAAAGCATGATGGAAAGGGGATTTGACAGACATTTCATGGAAAATAATTTATGGATGCACAAGAAATGAGAAAATAGATTGATCATTTGGAGTTGCTATGATCTCCTTGCAGAGAATGCCCAGCTGTGCTCTAAAGAGGCTGCATTGAAGAATAAATGCAAGATAAGGGATGAGGAAGTTGGAGAACAGGCCTTTAAATGCAAGGGTCAATGGGAAACAAATTTTATTTGCAGTTCATTGCTTGGCTGATCAAGGTTCAAAATTCAGATTTGTTGTCAAAGTACATACATGATATCATGTACAACCCTAAGATTCTTTGTTTTTCCCTGTGGGTCAGACAGAACTTCTACTTACCATCAGTGCAAAAAAAACTGTACTCAAGAAAATATATATATAAAACAGGGAGATGTAAACAAACTGTGCAATACAGAAAATAAATGTACAATAATAAATAATCTGCAAAGTCAGAGACCTTAAATGAGTCTCTGAGTTTGTAGTTTAGGAGTCTGATGGTGGAGGGGTAGCAATTGTTCCTGAACCTGGTGGTACAAGTCATGTGGCACCTCTATCCTGGTGGCAATAGCGAGGGCAGAGCACGTCTTGGGTGGTGTGAATTCTTTTTTTTTTTTTTTAATTTTTTATTTTTCACACCATAAATCACAATAGCCATGATATACACTTTTTCTTTTCCACACATTTACAGTGACTTTTTCTCCCTCCCCCCTCCCTCCTCCCAAGCCACCCCCCCATCCCCCCCCCCTCTCATCCATTTTAGTTATACAATCTAGGTTGCATTAATTCAGTTAGACAATGTTGTCATTCAACAAAAATACACCAGAAATTCTACTGAGTCCATTCTTTTCTTTTCTTCTCCTTCCATCAACTTAGGTAATGTTTGTTCCCGGTAGGTTTTCGCTATTGTATTTAATGTAAGGCTCCCATACTTGTTCGAATATTTCAATATTATTTCTTAAACTATATGTTATTTTTTCTAATGGAATACATTTATTCATTTCTATATACCATTGTTGTATTTTCAAATTATCTTCCAATTTCCAGGTTGACATAATACATTTTTTTGCTACAGCTAGGGCTATCTTAACAAATCTTTTTTGTGCCTCCTCCAAGTCAATTCCAAATTCTTTATTTTTTATGTTACTTAGGAGAAAGATCTCTGGATTCTTTGGTATATTGTTTTCTGTTATTTTATTTAATATCTGATTGAGATCATCCCAAAATTTTTCTACTCTCTCACATGTCCAGATTGCATGAATTGTTGTTCCCCTTTCTTTTTTACATCGAAAACATCTATCAGATACTGTTGGGTCCCATTTATTTAACTTTTGCGGTGTAATGTATAGTCTGTGTAACCAATTATATTGTATCATACGCAGCCTCGTATTTATTGTATTTCTCATCGTTCCAGAGCATAACTTCTCCCATGTTTCCTTTTTTATCTTTATATTTAAATCTTGTTCCCATTTTTGTTTAGTTTTACCATTTGTTTCCTCATTTTCCTTTTCTTGCAGTTTAATATACATATTTTTTATAAATCTTTTGATTAACATTGTATCTGTAATCACATATTCAAGGTTACTTCCCTCTGGTAAACTCAAGTTGCTTCCTAATTTATCTTTCAAGTAGGATCTCAGTTGGTAATATGCCAGCGCTGTATCTCCCGTTATATTGTACTTATCTCTCATTTGTTCAAAGGATAAGAATCTACTTCCTGAAAAACAATTTTCTATTCTTTTAATCCCTTTTTTTTCCCATTTTCTAAAGGCAAGGTTGTCTATTGTAAAAGGGAGTAGCTTATTTTGCGTCAATATTAGTTTTGGTATTTGGTAATTTATTTTATTTCTTTCTACATGAATCTTCTTCCATATATTGAGGAGATGGTGTAATACTGGAGAAGTTCTATGTTGTACCAATTTTTCGTCCCATTTATATAATATGTGTTCAGGTTCTCGGATAGCAGCATTCCATGTAGATTTTCTTGATGGTGGGGAGAGTTTTGCCTGTGAAGTACTGGGCTGCCTCCACTACCTAGAGCAGGATTTCTGCTCCGAGGAATTAGTGCACCCATACCAAGCCATGATGCAGCCAGTCAACACATTTCCTCTATATATCTGTAAAGGTTTTCCAAGATATTGGATGTTTTACCAAACCTCTGCAAACTCCAGAAAAGGTAGAGGTAGTGACATGCTTTCTTCACAATGACATTTGTTTATTGGGTCCAGGAAAGATACTCTGAGATGGTGATCCCAGTAATTTAAATTTTATCACCCTCTCCATCTCTGATGTCCCAATGATCACTGGATTGTACACCTCTGCTTTTCACTTCCTGAAGTCAATAATCAGCTCCTTGGTTACATTGAGTGTGAGGTGCACCATTCAGCCACGATTTCAATCTCGCTCCTGTATGCTGTCTCATTATCCTTTTTTTATACAACCCTCTACCATGGTACCATCAGCAAATTTGTAGATGGTGTTATTGTCAAACTGAGCCACACAGCCATAGGTGTGCAGCGAGCAGAGCAAATGGCTAAGAATGCAGCCCTCTGGTGCTCCGGTACTGATAGAGATTGTGGTGGAGATGTTCTTGCCTATCCTCACTGATTGTGGTCTGGAAGTAAGGAAATCAAGGATCCACTTACACAGCAGGTTGAGTCACAGATCTTGGAGGGTGCTGATCAATTCTGAGGGGATGATGGTATTGAATGCTGAACTGTAGTCAATAAAGAGCATCCTGATTTATGGATCTTTGCGATCAGGTGTTCCAGAGAGCTTTGTGTTGAGCCAGTGAGATGGCATCTGCCTTAGACCTGTTGTAGGCAAATTGGAAGGGTCACCGCTCACCTGACATGATCCAACACTAGCCTCTCAAAACACTTCATCACTGTGGACATGAGTGACTGAAATGGATTATCACCTTGTAAAAACCTCTTCAGATTGCAGATGACTGACTTGAATCTTGATTTTTTTGTGGGAGCCATAGTGACTGCGGTTAATATGGGAAATCTCCAAGGGTGGGACAGGAGCCTTTTATGCCAGTCTCTAGAGTTTTTACATTGTGTATTTATGTAGTTCTCAATGTCGTCTCAAACATTCCTTCTCCATTTTTCCAGTTGTGTGCGAGGTTCCCAATAGTGAACAGGTAACTTGCATTTTCCTTCAAGGAAATGTCCTATCTCTGCTTCAAAGGGCAGACATTAAATTATGTGACATGCCAAATGTTTTTCATTGAAGTATGTGATGTCATGTATGTACTCTGAGAATCTGAAATCTGAATGAGTTATGACTGTGGCCTTGGTACTGGGATTGTTGGAATGGATGTTGCACTATCTTGCTATCAGTTTCTGTATTTTTGAAATTAAAATACATAATGTGCATATTAAATTTGGGATGTCTCTTTACATTCTTGTTACCAATGATTCAATTTTTTTCTTTTCCCTGTAATGCCTGAACGTTCATGTTTCTTCACTAAACCATTCACCAGTGAAGTGTCTGAGGTTGTAAGATGGTGTCCAACCCCTCATCTTCTGCAGCACAGGGATCTAGACTGTGGTTCGTCTCTGCCCCCTACCACGCCACCCAAAAAACACTCCCTTCCCCAGTTGCCAGATTGAATGGTAATTGCACTCAGCTTCAGTGCAATACTAGTTGCTAAATTAATTGGCCCATTGTGAAAATATTTCCAGCAAATCAGAATCAGAATTTATTGTCATGAACAAGTCATGAAATTTGATGTTTTGTGGTAGTCATAGTTGCATAACCATCTTACAACATTACTATAAATTTAAAAAAAGTCGTGTATGAAAAGTAAGGCAGTGTCTTTGGTTCATTGATTATTGAGGAATCTGATGGCAGTGGGGATGAAGCTGTCCTTGTGCCATTGAGTGCTCATCTTCAGGCGCCTGTAACTTTTTCCTGATGGCAGCAGAGGGCATGGCCTGGGTGGTGGGGGTCTTTGAGGATAGAGGCTGCTTTGTTAAGACTCTGCCTCATGTGGATGTCCTCGATGGAGTGGTCTGGTGCCTGTAATGTCACAGACTGAGTTAACAACCTTCTGGCGTTTATTCTTGTCCTGACTCCATACAAGACGGTGATCTTGACACCCAGGAATTTGAGTTCTTGACTCTCTCCACTACTGAGCCCTCGATGAGGACTGGATCATGTTCCCCTGACTTCCTTCTGAAGTCTATAATCATCTCCTTGGTTTTGCTGTTGTTTTTGTTACACCATTTAACAAGCAGATCCATCTCCCTCCTGCACGCTTCTTCATTGCCATTTGTGATTCTATGACAACTGTGGTATCATCGGCAAGCTTGTAGATGTGGCTAGTATGTTATTTTTTGTAATTTTATTTAGTATCTGATTTAATTCTTTCCAAAACGTATTTACTTTTGTACATGCCCAAGTTGCATGTAATATTGTTCCCATTTCCTTCTTACAGCGAAAACATCTATCCGATAATGTTGAATCCTATTTTTTTTAATTTTTGAGGAGTGATTATATACCCTGTGTAACCAGTTATACTGTATTATGTGTAACCTCGTGTTTATTGTATTCTTCATAATTCCAGAACGTAACTTTTCCCATACTTCATTTTTTATCTTCAAGTTTAGATCCTTTTCCCACTTCTACTTAGGTTTATAGTTTATTTTATTTTCTTTATCTTGCAGCTTAATGTACATGTTGGTTATAAATCTTTTAATTATCATTGTGTCTGTAATCACATATTCAAAACTGCTTCCTTCAGGTAATCTCAAGCTGTTTCCCAATTTATCCTTTAAATAAGCTTTCAATGGATGACATGCAAACATTGTACCATGAGTTTTTGCATATTTGTGCTTCAACTGTTCAAATGTTAATAAATTATTTCTCAAAAAAAAATTCTATTCTTTTGATTCCTTTTCTCTCCCATTCTCTAAAGAAAAGGTTATCTATTGTAAAAGGGTTTAGCGGCTTTTGCGTCAATAGTAATTTTGGAATTTGATCATTCATGTTTTTTCCTTTCCAAGTGGATCTCCTTCCATGTATTGAGTAAATGATAAAGTACTGGTGAGTTTTTATATTGCACCAGTTTTTCATCCCACTTATAAAGTATATGTTCTAGTACCTTTTCCCCTATTTTACCTAGTTCTATCTTAGTCCAGTCTGATTTTTCCCTTGTCTGGTAAAAATCTGATAAATACATTAATTGTGTGGCTTTATAGTAATTTCCAAAATTTGGTAACTGCAAACAACCTTGATTATACCTCTCTGCTAATTTATCTAACGCTACCCTTGGATTCCTCCCTTTCCGCAAGAATTTCCTTATTATTCTCTTTAGTTCCTTAAAAAAAATTTCTGTTAAAGGAATTGATAATGTTTGAAATAAGTATTGTATCCTTGGGAACACGTTCATTTTAATGCAGTTTACCCTCCCTATCAACGTTAGCGGTAATTCTTTCCAATGTTTTAAGTCTTCCTGCAATTTCTTTATTAGTGGCTGATAATTTAGTTTGTACAAGTGACTTAAGTTATTATCTAACCTGATCCCTAGGTATCGGATTGCTTGTGCTTGCCATTTAAATGGCGATTCTTTTTTAAATTCTGTATAGTCTGCGTAACTCACTGGCATCACTTCACTTTTATTTGCGTTGATCTTGAACCCCGATATTTCTCCAAATTCCTTCAATTTCTTATGTAATTCTTTTACTGATGCCTCTGGTTCTGTTAGGTATATGACTAAGATCATCTGACATCAGAAAATTCACACTGCTAGATGTTTTCATGTCAGGTTTCTTTCGGTGGGAAATAAAATTACTTTCCGAGATGCCCCAAATACTCTTCTGCCAATTAATAACATAAAATTAGTTATAAACTGGGAAACTCAGTCACCAGCATGCACACAATAAACTCTTACAAACTGGAATGTGATAATGAACTGATAGTTGATCCATTGGGCAAACTTTGAAGAATTAATGTAGGTTCCAGGTATTCAGGATAGTTTGTTCTGTTCTTCTTTCAGAAAATGTATCAAAGGATTTCTTTTTCTTCCACCAAACAGATGATAAATGAAAGACTAGACCAGACCCTGAAGGGTCTAATTTCACTCTTGATTATGTCATTAATATATAATAAAAAAGGGCTTGAGTTTGATTTTCTATCACTTCCACATGGAGAATGAATGAAAGGGGACCATATGTGAATCCTGCAGATGCCTCAGCAAATGGAATGGAAGCCATGTCATAGGATTCACCCAGATTTTCCATTTAAAAAAAAATTGATTCCCGAAATAAATGTGCCCTTGTCTTGATGGACACATGCACACTCTTCTGCTCCTTCTTTGGAATAAACTAGTTCCCACATGGGCCTCATTCAACATGTCCCAATCAATCAGAATCAGAACTTATTGACAAGGGAAAGTCACAAAATTTGGTGTTTTGTGGCAGCATCACATTGAAAACATTTGTATTATGAACCATCTTGTAACAATAATATATATAAAAAATAAAAATAGCAGTGCATGAAAAGTAAGGCAGTGTGTTTGGTTCATTGATCATTCAGGTATCTGATGGCAGCAGGGAAGAAACTGTCCTTGTGCCGCTGAGTGCTCGTCTTTAGGCTCCTATACCTTTTTCCCAATGGTACCAGAGTGAAGAGAGTGTGGCCTGGGTGGTGGGGGTCTTTGAGGATAGAATCTGATTTTTTAAGATGCGTCCTCGATGGAGCAAAGTCTGTAATGTTGCAGGCCAAGTTAACAACCCTCTGGAGTTTATTCATGTCCTGAGATTTGGAGCCTCCATAGCAGACAGTGATCCAACCAACCAGAATGCTTTCCACAGTACAAGTGTTGAGGTTTTTGATAGTCTTAAGTGACACACTGAATCTCCTTAAGCACCTCACAAAGTATAACCGCTGGTACGCATTCTTCATGATTGTATCAACATGGAGGCTGCAGGCTAGATTTTCGGAAATCTTGACACCCAAGAATTTGAGTTCTTGATCCTCTCCACTACTGAGCCCTCGATGTGGACAGGCTTGTGTTCCATTGTCTCCCTCCTGAAGTCCACATTCACCTCCTTGTTTTGCTAACATTTAACGCAAGATTATTGGCATGACACCACTCAGTGAGCTGATCTATCTCCCTCCTGTCTGTTTTCTCATTGCCATTTGCGATTCTGCGACAACTGTGGTGTTATCAGCAAACTCGTAGATAGCATTGGAATTGTGCATGACCACACGGTTGTAGGTGTATAATGAGTAGACCAGTGGGCTAAGTATGCATTCGTGGGGTTGCGCCTGTGTTGATAATCAGTGAAGAGGAGATGTTTCCAATTTTTACTGACTCTGGTCTTCCAATGAGAAAGTCAAGGATCCAGTTGCAGTGGTGGGTACAGAGGCCCAGAGCCTGTAGCTTCTTGACCAGCACTGAGGGAATAATGGTATTGAAGGCTGTTGAGTGGTTCTTTTTCAGAGTAGATGTTACCACATATTTTTGGTGATGCGGTGAACTGGTTTTGTGGATGTGTTGACCCATTTTGAACCAGAGTTATGAATTTGGATGGCTACATTGGGGATTACCGGTGAACTTGTGGAAGGAAATGAAGGTTGGGACACTTTTTCTGGGCAAATGGAATTATGGAGGAGGCTAAGAAGCATTCTATTTTCCGGAGTGTGTGTGGGACAAGGACTTATAAGTTGATAAGGAACTTAGCCGCACTACAGAAACTGGGGGCTATTCCATTTAACGAACTATTCAAGCTTATGGGGAATCATCATAATCTGAAAACATTTGTGATAGTCCAACGGTTAAAGTTTCACAGCCTTTTCAGCACTCTCTGTGACTAATCTTGTGGCCGAACTACGGCAGCTATCAGAGCATTGTTATTTTGAGGCACTATTGGATTATATGCTCCATGATAAATTGTATTGCATCATTATTAATGCCACATACCAACACTGCTTGATGGGGGAAACCCCACTGCTGAGTTTTAAGAAACCACTAGAGATTTCCCCAAGGCATGGAGCTGGTGGCTAATAATGCCAAGGATATTTAGAAAGGACACAGAGAGTTTCAGTCAGTAGCAGTGTACGAAGTCAGAAGGGAGACTGATATACAGGCAAAGTGGGTGGAATGTTTTTGGTGTGGAGGGACACACTATGTGAATGAGGGCTAATTCAAAGATTCTGTCTGCTGTGGTTGTGGCAAAAAGGGACATTTAGCTCAGAGGTGCAGGAATTCAAAGGGTAAGGTTAAGCCTGGGCAGAGGAAAGCTCAACATGTTCTGTCCAGCAGCCTCACTACCTAGAAAAAGCAAATAAAGAGACAACGTGACCTTACAACATGCTTGGAGTGGAAACAGATGAGGAACCACATGAACCATATTTGGTCAGTCACTGTCAGAGGAATGATATTAAGTTTAAGATTAATTTGGGGGCCACATTATGGGTCATTAGTGGGGAAACCTACAGAAAGACATGGAGGTCCAACCTGTCTCCCATCAGACTATCAAAGCTCAAATTCGAGACCTATACGGGGTAGCCCATACCTGATTTAGGGATGTTATATGTGGATATTTCAGCTGTGGGTCAGAAGGCGGAAGCCAGACTGGTAATAGCTAAAGGTAACAGACCCAACCTTTTGGGCCATGATGAGCTTGACAAAATCCAGTTTAACTGGCATGAAATTAAGTATGCACACATGGTGGAGGATATTCTGCAGTGGTTCAGTGACGTCTTCAGGAATGAGCTAGGCACATTGAAGGGCATGACAGTGAGGTTGAGGAGGAGCTGAAATATTTACAGCAGTTGGGCATCATTGAGTATGACCAGTTTTCAAGGTGGGTAGTCCCTGTTGTTCCAGAGTTGATGACAGACAATATGATGAAGATATGTAGCTTATGGTGAATCAGGACTCTAAACTGGAGGAATACCCATACCCACAGGTGGATGACCTGTTTGTGACCCTGTCAGGGGATAAGCTTTTCACAAAGCTGGACATGAACTACGCTTACCAACAGCAGCTGCTTGACGAGGATTCAAAGGAGTACGTCACATTTAACATGCATAAGGGATTATTTAAATACAATCGTCTGGTGTTTGGAGTGTGTTGTGTTGAGATTTGTTTGGAGTTCAGAAGGAAAAGAGTCTAGACACAAGGAATGAATAACTAAAAGATTTATTAACAAAGAAACAGGCTGGCTACCCCAGCAACACAGTGGCAGATCAGGAGCCATTTACAACCAGTTGGAACCTAAACCCAGCAGCAGCATGCAATCAGAAACCGTTCCAGGAGAGAGGAAGGGGGAACACAACTGGCTTCCAACTCCAGAATATGCCTGTAGGGAAAGGGGATTCTGACTACAGGGGTATACATGCTCCCATACCCCTGATAATTGGGAGAATGGCTACAATACCAGTATCCATTGTATCTACAGCAATACCTTGGTTATCTTAAAGGGTTGCTAGTCCCTTACCTGCAACCACATGGCAAAGACGAAGCGAAACTGAGGTGCTACAGCTCATATCTTCCTCTGGTTAGTCAGGGCTGTGAGGTAGGGGACTGGCCAATGGGAATACGTGCTCTTGCTGGTGGGACATACCTGATTGGCAGGCTGGAGAGGCTGGCCGGTGCCTCGATGTTGATGGACAGCTGGATGTGGCTTCAGATATAACAGAAGATGGTTACTGTCAATGTAACAGAGTGGGATGCAGCCCCGCCATTTTCCAAAGGACAATGGATACCTTGCCGCAGGGGATTCTGCATGTAGTGGTGTAACTGGATGATATTTTGATCACAGAGGTGGAGCATCTGGTTAACTTGAAACAGGCTCTCAGATGCAGGGCTGCGAATGAAATGCTGCAAATGTGTGTTCCTGGCACTGAGTGTGACGTCACTGGGACTCAAGATCGCAGCGAATGGACTCTGTCTGTTGGAGGACAAAGTAAGAGCAATCAAGGAAGCCCAAGCTCTGATTATGTTTGGGCATGGTGAATTATTATGGCAAGTTTCTTTCTGACCCCTCAAGGATTTTGGCCCCACTATACAAGCTGTTGCACAACAGCATCAAGTGTCAGTGGTCTGAAGGGCAGGAGGAGGTAAAACACAGGATTCTGTTTACACCGTGGTTCAGTGAAAAAACACACAAATGCTGGAGAAACTCAGCAGGTTAAACAATGCAGGGCCCAAACCTGAAACGTTGGTGATGTATCTTTACCTTTGCTACATATGTGGGCACTTTTTGTCCTGCTGAGTTCCTCCAGCATTTGTGTGGTTTTTTTTGAAGAGCAGGAGGAAGCTTTCAAGGACGTGAAAGACCCCCCTCCACTTAGTGAACTTGCTGGTCCACTATGGACCAGATTAGGAGATCACCATTTCATGTGATGCCTCGCCCTATGGAGCAGGGGCAGTTCTCTCACATATGATGGAGGACCATTCAGGGAATCTATTGGTTTTGCTTCATGTACCCTAACGACTGCTAAGAAGGGATATTTACAGCTAGGCAAAGGAAGTCTGGCCATTGATTTTGCGGTCAAACATTTAAATCAGTACCTCTATGGATGTATATTCACAATTTATACAGATGATAAACCACTGACGAGCCTGTTCAGTGAGACCAGATGTGTCTAACTGCAAGCCTCAGCTAGGATACAGCGTTGAGCTCTCACATTGTCAGCCTACCAGTACATTATTGTGTACAGAGCAGGTGGGAATAATGTAAATGCCAATGCGCTGGGCTGTCTACCTTTACCTGAGACACCGAATACTACATATGTGCCTCCAGAGATGGTGTTTTCATAGGAAAGGCTGAAGAGACGCCTGTAAAGGTGACTCAGATAAAGCAGTAGACAGGGAGGGACCCAATCCTGTCTCATCAAGACTCCTTTTCAAGGATGGCCAAGTATTGTGGAAAGAGAGGAAATGAAGTCTTATGCCAAACATAAGAGAGAATTGAGTCTGCAGGATGGCTCCATTTTCTGGGCGGGGGGGTGCGAGGGTCATCGTGTCATCCCCCGGCCATTCAAAGATTGTGGAGGAAGTTCATGAGACTCATCCAGGGATGTCTTGAATGAAAAGCCTTGCAAAATCTTGTGTCTGGTGGCCAAGAATAGATCAGGATCCAGAGAACAAAGTAAAATTATTCACGCTATATCAGATCAAGCAGAAAATGCCACCACTAGCTCCTTTCCACCCATGGGAGTGGCCAGACCACCCCTCGAGTCTCCAGCAGCCTGCCACATGGACTGGTCCTTTAGCCACAGAGCCCCCTCACTGGTCCATCTGTCCATGATCACTGTCTGTGCGGGTCGTCTCCTCCACTTCTCCCAATCTGATGGTAGGTGGTTTTACCATCCTCTGGTGCCCTCCTCAAGTCCTCCTCTTCCCCAGAGTCTGCAGCCCCTCATGGCTGCTGCCAATTAATAGGTGTTGCATCTTAGGTGCAGACCCGCCATCACAGGATTTTAAATAAAAATCCCCATTGGTTCCCTCAACAGGCCATTCAATGCCCGTTCAGACCTGATGGCAATCGACTAAATGACTGGTCCGTGCGGAAGCCCTGCATCTCCGCTCCCTGTGGGTCTGTACGAGCAGCAGTGCCACCATCTTCCATGCAGCAGAATGACATTCATTACATTTGGACAGCCCCTTTCCACCCAGCCTTAAATGGTTTGGGTGGCCAGATTGTTCAGACAGTGAAGGAAGACTTGAAAGGGATGATAGGTGACTCACTTAGCATCAAGATTTCTTGTTTAAATAGCATCATAGGCTACAACTGCACTCACTCCAACAGAGATGCTGATGGGGCTTAGGCCCAAGTCAAGATTAGACCTGTTGTGCCTGGATATGAAGGCAAGATGGAGAAAAAGCAGAAGGAGGGACATGATTAACATGCGTAAGGAAGACCGTTAAAGCCGGATGACAATCCCTATGTGAGAATCAATCAGCATTGGCTACCCAGGGTTTTTCTTAAGCAGAGTGGGCCCGTCTCCTATGTGGTTAAGCGACTGAAGGACGTGTTTTCCGCAGACATTAGATCCATGTGTGCTTGTGTCACGATACGTACTCAGAGGGGATCAGTTCCATGGAGTTTCCAATGGTAAGACAGACTACTGTGGAAGAATGTTCCCCATTGACATTGCCAGAGGGGTCTAGGTCCCCTGTGGAGGATGGACATTCCCACATGGAAACACAGACCCCTCTTGTGCCCCAACAATAGATCTGCCCAAAACTCCTTTGTCAGCGGTGCCTGCTGAGTCACCGGGGGTAGTGTTCAGACCACAGTGCACTCACAAAACTCTTGACGGACTAAATCTTTGATTGGACAGTTTTTTTTTTAGTAGACTGAATGTGAAATCTGCCATGTTTTTCAGATGTTTTTATATTATTAAAGTGTTGCCTAGATGTTATTATAAATTCTAGGAGTGATATGCTTCATCATTAACTCCAAAGCCTTAGAGTGAGGAATGATAGGCTTTATTACACTTTAGACTTGTAGCTGGCCTGATTCTAAGTGCTTGATTGAGGACAGGGAGAGGGAGGTCAACCTTTATTGCAGGGTCACAAGGGGAGGAGTTACCAGGGAGCAAATCACTGTGGGGGTTGGGCCAGCTACCAATAGGCAGTTACATATTCATACCACCACAAGGCATATGCAAGCCAATGATACCATTGTTCTTTACATTTTGGGCATGTTTGATTTTAAGGAGGGAGAGGTGTTGTAATGCGAGTTGTTTTTTAAGTGAGGCTGGGAGGGGTTTACTTCCTGTTTCTCATCTTTACTTCCTGTGTGCCTTGAATATAGCTTGAAAGCCATGCTGTGTGTGGTGATATATAATTGCACAACTAGGTCACCAGGGATCATCCCAGTGTACATATTAGTTTATTAAATTGTACTGACAATAACCACACCAGCAGTGTGAGTACAAGAAATCTTTAATAAACTAATATGCACACTAAGAGGTTTTGTCTCTCCATATAACCATTTACGACCTGGAAGACTTGACTGTAGCTCTGGACTGCTTTATATGTAATGACCCCTGGTGACCTAGTGGTGTCATTAAATATCACCACACAGTGTGCAAGAGAAGAAACAACAAAGGAAGAAGACAAAGCTCTCTGGGTGTATATATAGTTTTGCTGCTCCAGATAAAGTTGTTCTTTTGAGCTTGAAGTTGTTAAGTCGTTCTTTCTCAAAGTAGAACTTACCACAGTATGTCTGAGTTGCTGTTTTCGAGGTGATCCAGAGTGACCAGAGAGCCAGCGATACTGCATCTGTTGTGGAGTGATTGTGATGATGGGCGAATTGCAGTGGGCCCATATCTTTACTTAGATATGTGTTAATTCTGGCCCTGACCAGCCTCTCAAAGCATTTATTCACAGTAGGAGTTAATGCTACTGGGTGACAGTCATTGAGGCAGCTCACACCGTTTTGAAGCAGGTGGGAACCTCTGACTTCAGCAATGAGAGTTTGAAAATGTCTGTGAACACACTGGCTAGTTGGTTGGTTCAGATTTTCATGGATCTGCCATGTAGGCCATCAGGGCCTGATGCCTTGCAAGGGTTCTCCCTCCTGAATGATGTTCTCACATCACCCTCAGAGATCGATATCACAGGTCCTCAGCCTTTGCAGGGATTCGAGTAGACACTGTTTGGTTCTTCTCAAAGCGGGCATAGGTTTTCAGCTCATCAGGCAATGAAGCCTCACAGCCATATATGGTGTGCAACAAAACTATAATGGCAAAAAAGCTGATCTGAATCACAAGGATGTACCCAAAAGGTGTGTAAATTGTAACTTCAGTTTTGTGAAACAAGTAACGGGGAAAGAATGGAACAGATTTTTCAAGGAATTGTGAAATATTCCCTTTGTATGCCTGTTGGTTGTCATACCAAAGATGCAGGAGCATCAAGTATCACACTGGACTACTAAAAGGAGATTTTCAGTGGTTCCACTTTCCACCATCCTTAACATGACATATTTTTGAATATTGAAAGGATATACCTGTACCAATATTTGGCTTGAATATAACCAATGACTGAGCCTCTGCAGTGGTCTTGAATTCCAAAGATTCGTTCTCCTCTGAGTGAGCTTACTTTTTATATTGGGACAACAAGGGTAAACATGATCCCTGCATTTGTTTGAAAGAATGCTGTATATCTTAATAAGTCTGCCTAATCACTTCCCTAGTGCATTCCTTCTTTCCTAGGAATCAATCCGGTGAGCCATTTCTCCACACCCATTTTCCCCACCTCAATCTGGACTCAGAGCAGCTCTAAATCAGCAAGCACGAGCTGTGGCAATGCACCAGAGCATTAATATCAGTCGAGACAAGATGCACAGGGATTGAGAAATAACTTATGGTGACCTGAGATCCCCTATGGTACAGATAAAGCTGTATCCATGGCTGGTGGTTAGTGAATGGTGAAATTTGTTACGTACATATGACATTGTGACACTGTGTATTGGGGGTAATCTATCTTTAACTTGTATTAAACTATGAAAGAAGCTTGACAACTCTGTGTACCAATGTATTACTAAAATACAAATACATAACATTGGTGATCAGGATCGAAACAGAGTACCCTCCCCGCCACCACCCCCCCCCCATTCCCGGCGTACTCAAGACAGTAGAGTGAAGATTTAAAAGGGAAATTCCAGATTTTCTACACAGTGTTCCCCACAGCCTCAGTCACAGAGAACAAAGGGCAGAGGTGAAGTTTGGAGAATTTGTGGTATAGAGACCTATTCTCTTCTAAATGTCGGTATCTTTAATTTAGATTATTGACAGTCATCTCATTCTCTGCTCCATAACAAAAACCAACAAGAAGTTCAGTTTAATGTTGTTTATTGATGTAAATACAATTTTAAACTGTGTTGCATTTCATCTTTGATAGAATACTATTTCTTCATTTTTTTAGAAAAATAGTTAATTATTACAATTCTTTGAAATTACTTGATAACATGAAATAGTTAAGATAGTTTGAGATATCTGAAATACTGTAAATTAAGGTTGAGGTCATCAAACATTATTGAAACATGTTCTTACCAACCATCAAACAAGACTTCTTGCTTGATCCACAGTGACAAACTGACTGGCGCCTGCCCCTCACATTCTCAAAAAACACAGACACTTTATGACCTACACAGAATTGGTAGAAATTCTACCAACCCAGTCTTTTATTTTAAATTTCAAATGTTCTTTTTCAGTCAAATGAGTTTCTTGTTAAAATTCTATATAATTTTTCATCTTCTTCATGTAAGCATAAATTATTTTTCTTTTAATTTGAATATGAAGCCTGTTAACATTAAAACTAAGAAAATTTAATATTTTATTACTATGCATTATTTAAATCTAAATCTCTTCCAGTCCCACTCTTCCATCTCCATCATCCCAAGCAGGTCCTGTGAATGTCTCTATCCCAAAAAAAAATATAGAAAAAGATAGAAAAAAAGAAAAATATATAACCCTAAAAATGCTGTATATATAAATAAACAGCACTTCCCACTCCACCATATGGGTTGTGGCTCCTCCCAAAATATGGCACATGATGGATATGGCAAGCAAGGAATCAAACATCCACACCCTCCCCCCCACCACTCCTGGAAAGAAAATGTCAATTATATTCAAAGTAGTCTTTCATCAGCTGGTTCCAGCATTTTCTTGGTCATCATTGACAATATGTGTTTGATTTTGTTCCTTCGGACTTGCCTGCAACTCCTGTTGACAGCTTCAAACCTGTAACGGTGCAGCTCTCTTAGGTGCATGCGGTATCTGATTCACCTCCCTTTGCATTTCATGTTGAGGACTTGTACCTCCTGCTCCCTGGTGATCTTTAATTGAAGGAAGAGATTCTGCAAAAACTCTTGCTTCTTCGACTACCACAAAAAATTTAGGTTGGTTGTTATCTAGAAAAACCATTAATTTAGCTGGGTGACTGAACGCAAACTTATAACCTTTATTCCAAAGAATCGCCTTCACCAGATTGAACTCTTTTCTTCTATCCATCACCACCTTACTCAAATCAGATTAAAAGAAGATTATATTCCCATTGATTATCATAGGTCCTATATTTTGTCTTGCCTTTTGAACTGCAACTTTTAAAATTCTTTCTTTATCTTGATAACAAGTTCACTAATACAGCCCTAGGTGGTTCAGTTGGCATTGGCTTCCTCCTGAAAGATCTATGTGCTCTCTCTAATTCAATTCCATTAGGAAAATATTCTTCACCCAGAACTTTAGTAATCCATGTTTGAAAAAAGATTCACAGGATTCTCACGACCTTATATGTCTTCTCTGAGTCCAATGATCTTAACATTATTACATCTGCTATAATTTTCCAGTGTATCAATCTTTTCCAGCAATTCTTTCCTCTGTATGTCCCAGGCATTCCTAAAACCTTCAACCTTCTTGATTATGTTCATGCAAATATCCACATCATTTTAAACAACTTGCATATCCAATTCAACTCTTTGAACTTTTTCTTTAACTTTTTTGTTAACTTCTGCAACATACTTCATCGTAACAAATCTGACATCTTTCACATCACTTCTAATATTCTGTATATCTTCTCTTAAGATCTGGAATTGCCCCTTCAATAATGAAAGAAGATTCTTTATAATTGAAATTTGGCTTTCTTCTAATTCTTCATCTTCATCTGATTCCTCTTGGTCTTCTTTTCCATCTGTTTCTGACAGCTCTGTCCCAAGTTGTAGTACCTTCATTCTACCAGCGCTAGAAGTGGTGCTATCGAGTGTCAATTCAGAGGCCTGTTGTTCTTTACTGAACATGCGTGAAGGTAAAACTTTGCGCATGCATTGTATATTCTGGTGCTTCTCGGGTGAGATCTTCACGGCTCCAGTGTCATCTTCCCCAGTTCCCCAGGGAGGTGGCACTGGTAACAGCTTCAGGATGGCTGATTTTGCTCCCATTGTTCATGGAAGCTCTGGAACCTGAGCCCCAGGGTCCACTGTTAAGGTAGGGTGTACATTCTCTGTTTTCTTCACTACTTTACTCACTGTTAAATTAGTATTTGCTGTCTTCTTTCCTCTCCCAGCCATGCCCAGCATGTTGCAGGTAGGTACCAAGAGTTTTTAATGTCTGTAAATTATTTTCAAAATTTTTATTTTTGGGCTTTAAAATTTTTCCCTTGGGAGAATCTTGTTCCACCTCCTTCCCTCATGCCATCACACTCTGCATGAAGTGTTATCTTCATCCTTTAATTCCAAAGCAAAAGGAGTAGTAATAATAAAGAAAACATTACTGGTGAAAATTTAAAGTGTTATAACAGATCCTGTGAGAAAATATGTTTTGGTTCATTGTCAAATTTATTCTGATATGTTGACACTTGAGTATTTATGCACCAAATATAGATGATGAGAATTTTATACGTGATACTTTTCTACATTTGTCAGTCACATGAAAAATAATATTAATGGGTGGACATGTTAATTATTGTTCAGATCCTATATTGGATAAGTTAACTAAAATGGTAAAAATAAAACTAAAATGGCTGAAAGTACATTCATTTTGATGAGGAATTGAATTTAAAAGATATTTGGCATAAGTTAAACCCTAAGGAGAGAGATTATTCTTTTTATTCCCAAAGACATGATTCTTATTCAAGAACAGAATTTTTTCTTAATTTTTGCACAGCTACAGGGAAGAATTAATATTGTTGAATATAAATCTAGAATATTATCAGATCATTCCCCACTTTTAATGGTATGTACAAAGAACCTTCACCATATAGATGATGTTAAAAAGAGTGGACTCTTTTTGAATTTATAAGAAAATAAAATCAATATTTTTCAGATATTAATTATAAGTAGAGAATAATTTGTTATATGAGAAGCATATAAATCTTATTTAAGAGGACAGATTATTATCAGCTAAAGTGTTAGCAAATAAATTGATAAAATATTTACCAAAGTTAATACAGATGGATCAAACTGGATTTGTTAAAAATAGGAAATCTGCAGATAATGTGGCAAATTGATTAGATTAATGCATTTAGTTCAAAAAAAAATGTGATTTAAATGTTGCAGTAGCATTAGGTGCAGAAAAAGCATTTGAGAGAATAGAATTGGATTTTCTTTTAAAATTTTTAAAACAATTTGGGTTAGGGTCAATAATTATTGATTGGATTTAAATAATATACAAGAAACCTACTGTAAAAGTAGTGACAAATGGAAAAATTTCAACAACTTTTCGATTGACTAAATCAAGATTGTTCACTGTTGCCTGCTTTATTTGTTTTAGCAATTGAATCTTTTGCTGAATTAATAAGAAAGGATTCAAAAATGAAGGGTATTAAAGTGAATCAAGAAGAACATAAATTAATTTTGTTTGAGGATGATATTTTGATTTATTTAACATACCCATTAAATTTGTTGCACCAAATTAAATTTAGATTAAAAGAATAAGGAGAAATATCTGGTTATAAAATAAATTGGAGATAAAGATGAAATTATGCCTTTAGTAAAAGGGAATTATGCAAATTGTTAGCAGGTAATTCATTTTAAATTGCCAGATGTGGGAATAAAATATTTAAGTTTTCGGGTGAAAGCTGAATTTTAAAAATTATTTAAATTAAATTATTCCCCATTATTAAAACAGAATAAAGAAAGATTTGGAAAGATTGAATATTACTTTAATAGGTAGAATAAATTGTGTTAAGATTTTAAAAAAATCCTAGAATACAATAACTTTTTCAATTGATTCCTATTCCATTTTCTCAATTTTTAAAAATGAATTAAATGCTTGAGTTAGAATTTTTTTATGGAAAGAAAAGATAGCAAGAATTTCTTTGGATAAACTAACTTGGAATTGCAATTTAGGGGGTTTTCAGTCCCCTAATTTTATGAATTATTACAAAGCTGTCCAGTTGCATTTTGTTAAATGTAATGTATGATTTAAATAAAATTCCATCAGAGGTTCTCAACCATTTTTTATTTCCACTCATATACCACTTTAAGTAATCCCTATGCCATCAGTGCTCTGTGATTAGTAAGGGATTGCTTAAGGTGGTATGTGGGTGGGAAGGGAAGATTACGAATCATTACTATATACCCAATTGTTACTGAAATATTTTGCTTGAGAAAATTTGTCATTGGGCCATTTTCTTTGGAGTTATGAAACTGTACACATAATGAGTCAATTAGACATGATTAAACCAGTTGTTTTCAAACGTTTTCTTCTCACCGACCTACCACCTTAAGGAATCCATTACTAATCACAGAGAATCTATGGCATAGAGATTACTTAAAGTAGTATGTGAGTGGAAATAAAAAGGCTGAGAACCACTGGTATATATAGAACTTAGTAAAATAGTGGAACCAAACCCACAAGATATTATTTATAATGAAATTTAAGTTTGTTAACAATGAATAGAGAGACTCCTATATTGAAGCTTTTAATTGAGCTTTGGAATAAGGTTGATAAAGAAATTGAGGGAGGAGCTTTATTGTCTGGAAAAACACCCATTATTTCAAAATAGATTGATTAAGTTTTCCATGGGAAACATTTTTTTTTAAATTTAGCAGTGTCAGGGAATTAAGAAGATAGAAGATACTTTTGAAGCAGGAAATATTTTTCTTTTAGCAGAATGAAGTTAAGGTAGCTGAAAATACTTGATTTTTTATTATCAAGTTATGGATTTTTTGTGAAAATTATGGTCAAGAGCCATTATTATTACCAGTAGAGATGAAATTTGAATCATTGTTACATAATGGAAATATAAATAAATTTATTTCATTGATGTATAGGTTAATACAAAAGAAAGCCTGAAAAATAGAGCTTCATAATTTTAGGTAAAGATTGGGAAGTAAATATGAACAAACAAATAGATGAATGAGATTGGATTGGGATATTTAGCAAAAATATGAAATGTTCAATAAATGTGAGATTATAGAATGGTTATTATTATATTCATCAGTTATATTTAACACCATATAAAAAAAATAAAAATGAATCAGACTCTTTTGTATTTTATATTTTAGATATGGACAGGAAATTGGTACATTTTTGCATTTTTCTTAGCAGTGTCCTAAAGTTAAATATTTTTGGTTAGAAATGGGTAAATTGTTGGAACAAATAATGGGGATTAAATTCCCACAAAATCCAATGTTATTTTTTATTGAGTGATATTAAGAATATTGAACCTAAGTTGAAATTGAATATGTATCAAAAGAAGTTTGTCCAAATACCTTTAGCAATAGCAGGTAATTGTATTACCATTACTTGCAATTCTGATATGGACCTGGGTATAGAAAGATGGTATGCTGAAGTCCGGCATTAAGAAAATTACTTATTATTTAAGAGACAAATGTTATATATTTTGAAAGATATGAAGTCCTTATTTACAAAATATGGGTATTAATATTCAAATTAAAATGACATTTCTTTCTCCTTCAGGTCTCAGTAAGAAACCTTTACATAATAGGCACCTCTGTTGGGGGACAGAGGTCTCTTGTCCTGTTCTTACTTACCTTTTCTTTCTTCTTTGTGGGGGGACAGAGGGGGAGGGATGGTAAATGAGCAGGGGGTGTTCTTATCTTTTTATATATATATATATATATATATATATATAAAACATGTATTGTTTTGAATTATCTTTAATTATGTGATTTATTGTGTGGTTTTAAACTAATAAACAAGCAGTACCTTAAATATACAAATACAGAAAGTCTCTCATTTTACCTCCAACTTTATGGCCCCTAATTATCATGATTAAAATAATAATTACTAAAACAAATAAATCAGAAGAATACATGGTAACAAATCAATTATTAAAATTGTTAGAATTCTCATTATCTAGTAAAAGACAAATTTTGGTAATCGGCTGAATGTTTTAAAAATGGTTTTAGTTTTGATGATGAATGAACCCTTGCTTGTCTTGAAAAGTGTCAACAAATTTCATGATCGGCCATGAATTGCAAGGAGCCGAATCACCCACAATGATCGCAGTATCATTATGAGAATTTACACTTAGGATTAAACCATTATTGTCATTCTTGTAACATAGGAGGATAATCTTTCACCCAGCTTTTCCAAATCAAATCTGACATAAATTGGACTTGTTTCCATCTGCGGCGAGAATATAGGTCTTCCTTATAAAATTGTCCAGGTGGCATTCATGGCTTAGACTTAAAAAGTAGAAGGTAATTTGGAGCAAGAGCTTCGAAATCATTTGGATTTGTGGAGGCCCTAGTAATTGGATGGCTCTTGAGAGACTAGCTTCAATCTCACACAAGTGAAGATCTTCTTCATCAAGATTTTGTATCTTTAATGTAAAATTAAGAATTTTTCTTACTGAGCGAATTAACTTTTTCGATAATCGGATAAGGTTTTGCTAATTTTTTTCTGTAGCATTTAGAATCCAATATTTCTGATGTAATTTGAATAATATATGGATACAACCACCATGTCCTCCTTCCTTATGAATATGATGAAGAATCGTATCAGAGATGTAAAAATCTTTGGTCAATATCACTGGTTGTTTATTTTTTCCTGGTATAGCAGCTCTGCATAGACATCCACCTACTCTCAGAATGGGATAAAGATTTCAAATATTACTTGTTTTACTGATATTTATTGCTTTTTTTTTCAAACATGATATTTCATCAGTAAAATCTTCTGACAAAAGCAGCTAATTTCAATTTCAGCATTTTCCAGTTCTTTAATTGTAAACGATCTGGTTTTCAAAGTCTTCTTTTGTGATAGATCTTGTTGTTCTAAGTTATTTAACTGATTCTGAACAAAAGCATCGCCTGATTTTTTTTTTGTCTTCTTTGCTACAATGAAGAAGTAGCTCTTTAAATTTTAACATCCAAGCTGCAGCCCTTTTCAAATGATGCCAAGATGAAAAATAATGAATCAAATGAGCTAATGAATCGACTTCTTCACTCTGTATTTGAGAAGCATTCATGCTTTTGACTTCAGGATCCTCAATGGAAATTGCTCTCAATCCCTGAGGTTTTTGAGACCATACTTTCTGAGATTGTTTCAAAAATTAAGGTCCAGAAATCCACATTTTCTTTTTCAAAAAGGCTTGGGTCTTTAAACCTTGCGAAGTCCAATCAGCTTTATTGTAAACTGCATTAACAAATCGCCATTGAATTTGAATCCTTATCAATCACTATAATTCTCTTAGCTACAAATGTCAGAAAACTTGTAGTTTTATTGTTAATATATTTAAGTACAGGAGTACTATCGGTCCAAAAAATTGAGTCTAATCGTTCCATCGGCCATTCCCTTTAGACTTGCCATAGTAGCTGCTACCAATTCCATTTGAGGAATAGTGGTTGGCTTTAATGGTGCCACCCTTGCTTTGGCCATAACAAATCCACAATGAAGCTCATCTATTATTACGCAATAATAGCTGACAGTTCCGTAACCATCTTCATACGCATCAGCAAAATGATGCAGTAGTGTCACTGTCAACTTTAAAGTATTCCAGCTTGTAAAGATCTTGATTCCAACACAACCATTCTTGTTCATTACAGTCAGGTATAACATCATCCAATCCAATTCCTTTTTTACACAAATCTTGCAGGTTTTCTTAGCAATTAGGACAAATGGTGCCAGTATTCCTAAGGGATCAAATATCGAACTACTTACAGACAAGATCCCCCTTCTGGTAGCAGGTCTGTCTTTCAAGATAAACTTGAACTTGAAAACATCAGATTGAGCACACCATTGTACTCCTCACACTCTCTCTACAGGAAGGTCGTCACGTTTTAAATCCAATTTTTTTTTTGTTGCCTTTGTGCATCAGCAATTTTAGCCAATACAGAATGACTGTTACTTATCCATTTGGTAAATAAAAACCCTCCTTTGGAACTAATACTTGTAGATCTCAATATAGAGTAATTTTCTCCTCTTTTGAAGTGGCATAAACCAAACAGTCATCAACATAAAAGTTATTCACAATAGGTTTATAGCTTGAAAGCTAAATTGATTCTTATTGACTTCAGCACACTTCCTCAGGGCATAATTCACAAAACTTGATGATGAAGTTGATTCAAATAATTGGAATTTTATTCTATATTATTCCACTGCACTCTTATTATAATTTCCATCAGGCCACCAAAGAAACTGTAATAAATCATGATCTATCCTTGGTACTTCTACTTGATGAAACATTGCTTCAATGTCTACAGAGATGATAACAGATTTTTATGGAATTTAGTTAAAATGCTGATCAATGAGCTGGTTAAATTTGGCCCTTGTAAAGGTTGTGAATTTAAAGATACGCCATAAAATGCCACTCCACAATCAAACTTTTTTTTACTTCTTTGGATGCCAAACTCGATGGTGTGGTAAATACCATTTTTTTATATATACCATCAATACGTTCTAAATCATCATCTGGTACCTTTTCCGCATAGCTTTTGGTTATCATATCAGACATACTCTTGGTTTAGTCTAGAAAAAGGAGATATCTTTCTTACATCTTCCCTTTAAATTCAACACACACTGTTCAGTTGTACAGTTATTGTCTGCTATGCATATGTTTTCTTTCTTTAATAGTAGTCCAATACAATAATGATCATCCATTACCTTAGCAGATCTTGAGACCTTCTCCAAAAACTGCTGATCTTCCTTTGAAGGTTCATGATCATCTTTACAGTACTTTGGAAAACCATTCTTGAACAGCTATTCCCATAATTCTTCCATCTTAACAACTGATATCTTGCAAGCAGTTCCATCATATGGATCTTGAACCTTATTTCTTCCACCTATTGGTCCACTGATTGTCCACCCAAGTGTAGTTTTCACTGCTTAAGGTCCTTCTCCCACACTCTATTACTGCCAATGCTTCCAAAGCCTTTAGTACATCTAAACAAACCAACATCTCTATCTCAGAATTAATTTCAGATAAATAAACTTCCCTAAGATAAGACCAATGTTTGCTATAATTTAGATGTGGGATATTTTCTGTGTGAACAGGTATAGTTTTCAGCATGTATGTATATGTGTATTTATATATGTGTGTATATATAAAGATCATAAAATTAATTTCTAAATTTAAAACTAAATTAGTTTCTATAAGCTTTTCTTGACCCATAGTCTGCAAAATAATTTTTGACTTATTTCTTTGTAGCTTGAGCTTGTTCATTAATTCCTCTGTACAAAATGATGCAGTACTACCTGCATCAAGCAATGCATATTTCTATATTATTGCTTCTCCTTTAATTGGACTTGACTTGTACAGGCACTATAGGAAGTTTGCAATCATTTTCACCGCCTCCTGTAAGACCACTGCTTTGTACTGGGACTTGGTCCTCTTGTTTATCTGCTTTCTTGGTTTCATTTTGCTCCCTTTCTGTTACTTTCTTTTCTTGAAAATTATGCTGTTTCCTAGGATGCCTCAAATTGCAAATACTGCAGCTGGGTCATTTCTTGCAATCTTTGCTGATGTATCCTTTACACAAACAGTCAAAACATATCTAATTTTCCTTCAAAAAAAAGGTAATTTTTGTCATTATGCATCATCTTCTCATGTTGTGAAGATGTTTCCAAAGCACGTCAAAGTATGTTTCCAAAGCACGTCAAAGCATGTTTCCAAAGCGTGTCAAAGCATGTTTCCAAAGCACATCAAAGCATGTTTCCAAAGCATGTCAAAGCATGTTTTCAAAGCATGTTTCCAAAGCACGTCAAAGCATGTTTCCAAAGCACATCAAAGCATGTTTCCAAAGCCTGTCAAAGCATGTTTCCAAAGCCTGTCAAAGCATGTTTCCAAAGCGTGTCAAAGCGTTTCCAAAGCACGTCAAAGCATGTTTCCAAAGCACATCAAAGCATATTTCCAAAGCATGACAGAGCATGTCAAAGCATGTTTCCAAAGCACGTGAAAGCATGTTTCCAAAGTGTGTCAAATCATGTTTCCAAAACGTGTCCAACTTCTTTTACAGAGCAAACAACTCTTCTCACCAGGCTTCTATTCCTTTTCCTTCACTCCAAATTTCTTCCCTTTATTCTCAACAGCACTTCCCTTTATTTTTTGACAAGATTGTGCCTTATACTTCTTTTCATCTTTACTTGTAGTAAAAATGTCTTTGCTATCACCATATACTGGATTCATTACAATATCCATTTGTTCCTCCATAAATATAAAAGTAACTTCTCACTCATATCTTTTCTGATATTCATTAATGAAAACTCTCCATAATTCTCTCCTCTTATAATAATCTCCAAATTTGCAGATATATTAAGCTCCTGCACATAGTCAATTTCAGCTGTAGCATTACAACATGCTCTTAGAAACAAAGTGTAAGCTTGTAAACATTTTGTGTCCTCTGGTCTAATTGATGACCATGAAAGAATCTTTTCCTTACATGCTGTGGCAATCTTATGCTCACTGCTAAAGTGTTTCTTCAGTAACCTCTTGGCTTCTTTAAATCCTGATGGTGGTATAAGATGACATTCCTTGGTAATCCACTTGTAAACTGTTCTAAATAAAATCGACGTTCCACTGGATCTTGAATTTTTCTTTCAATACCACATTCAAAGGATATCTTGAACATTCGATACCGTAATAAATCATCAATAAAAACATGAACTTCTGTTTTAGGCAAAGAAAACAAAGAGGTGCAGCTGTGTTACCGATGAAACCAATTCTGGTTGCCTTTTCAAGCTTGCGTGTACATCTCTTTGCCCTCCAGGTAATGTCGTTGGGACTGGCCTTTCCATTCTTTCACCTGTATTCCTGGCTGATGGCAATGTCAAGTACTCACTGTAAGGAGAACGGCCTTCACTTGTACCTCTATCTCCTGTGATCTCCACTGGCATTTGTAAATTATCAGTCTTACCACAGTTTGTTCAGACTGGCGCGTAACTTATGGCTGCTGCACAACATTATACATTTCCCTTTCACGTTGTCCTTATTCAAAATGTGCTTCTTTACTAATAGATACTTGCGACGTAGGTTATAATTTGAGATTCTTCTGAAGTATCTAATATCTTCATTGTGGCCTTAGCAGCAGCAATGTTTGCTTGCATCTCCTGCTGCAGTCTTTTCTTCTTGATGTGGTCTTCCTGATCCTCTTGTGCTCTTAGTTACCCCCTTTGTTGTAACTCCCATTCATCTAAAGCCTGTTTATCTTTGTGTCTTTTCCTTTGCATAAACAGCAGCCATATTAACACATGCCTTTTCACACCTTAATGCAGTACTCGAAACCTTGAGTAAAGTAAGAGTAAATTAAACTTGCATTCAAACTTCTTTTACTTCCTGCATTTGACACACTGTCTTCTGGCTGTATTTCCTCTCGCAAGTCATATGACATTGTGATGTTTATCTTTTCCTTGGGATCAGATACATCTTTCAACAGTTCCACTTCCTTCTCACATTCTTGTGACACTCATTGAGCCATTTCCCAGCCACTGGCTAGCTGTCCATCAGATGCCATTTGCTCTTGACAGTTGCTGATTGCTTCTACTGCAACCAACAGTCTTTCCATCAGGACTGCTTTAGCTCCTTCTATGTTCAAACCGTGCTGTCGCAATTTGACCTTAAGCTCCTGAACCCTCGGCTCCGTGAAGGATCATAAGCTGGCGAATCGCAGCAGCTTGTCTTCGGCTGGAAGCCAAGGCCTGGTTCCTCCAACTTGGTTCAGACACAAAACCTTTCCTTTGTAGAAAACCTGGCATGAAGCAGTGACGTGGCTCCTTTAAGAATCTTCACAACCTGGTAACCTCCGCTGCAGACAAACAGTCGAGAGCAAACTCCTCATCTTCAAGGTCATTTACAAAGCAGTAAGCTGGTTTAGGCTCAATTACAAACTCTGAACATTCCAAAGCTTGCAGACAGATTCAATTGGTTTACATGGAATTTTTGAATTCAAATATCTCTTTCTTCATAACAAATTTCAATCCACAATCAGCATCTTTTTGTTGACAATATGTTCTTAATGTTTGTATGTTTAACTTATATTACTGACGCTCATCTTGTTCCCTGTTCCATAACAAAATCCAACAATAAGTTCAGTTTAATATTGTTTACTGATGTAAATGCAATTTTGAACTGTGTGGCATTTCATCTTTGATAGAATACGATTTTTTCAATGTAGAAACATAGTTAATTATTACAATTCTTTGAAATTACTTGATAACTTGAAATAGTTAAGATAGTTTGTGATATTTGAAATACTATAACTTGAGGTTGAGGTCAACATGCATTATTGAAACATGTTCTTACCGACCATCAAAGAAGATTTCTTGCTTGATTCACAGCGACAAATTGCCTGACTCCCGCTCCACACATTCTCAAAAAAAAACCAGACACTCTATGGCCTTCACAGAATTAGTAAAAATTCTAAACAAGCAGTACCGTAAATATACTAATACATAAACTACATCATTTTAGCCTCTACATATGGAGTCAGAAGAAAACAGGTTTAACTATGTAGAAATACTTAATCATTACTAATCCATATTTTTTTTTTTCACACCATAAATCACATTAGCCGTGATATACACTTTTTCTTTTTCACACATATACAGTGACTTTTTCTCCCCCCCCCCTCCTCCCAAGCCACCCCCCCATCCCCCCCTCTCATCCATTTTAGGTATACAATCTAGGTTGCATTAAACCAGTCAGACAATGTTGTCATTCAACAAAAATACACCAGAAATTCTACTGAGTCCATTCTTTTCTTTCCTTCTCCTTCCATCAACTTAGGTAATGTTTGTCCCCGGTAGGTTTAAGAAATAATATTGAAATATTCGAACAAGTATGGGAGCCTTACATTAATTACTAATCCATATTGATGAAACATTGCCTATAAACCAAAAATAGTCACTGTTTTTGAGCCTAATGGAAAGTAAAACATTTGATCTTCTCAAATCCCTGCTTGTACCTGAGAATCTGGGAAGAAAATCATACACACAGATGTGTACAACAATAGGAGCTCATCTAAGTCCCAATTTTATGATGGAAAACAAAGAGCAGGCAAATCTGTAAGTGAATACTTGGCTGTATTATGTAAACTAGCAAAACACTGATTTTGATCAATTCTTAAACCAAGCATTATGAGACCGTTTAGTCCTAGGATTAGCCAACCACAATACCAAACAAAAATGACTAAGTATGGAGGATGAAACACTTGAATTAGCATTTAAGACAGCTTCTGGCTCAGAAATGGCCAATTAAAAACTTGGACATTGGCCAAAGAGATTTATGAGCTGGGAAATTTTCCCACCAAGAATGCTTCCGCTGCACAATATACAACCATAATTCGAATGATTGTTATTTCAAGAAATACAGATGTCATCTCTGTGATAAGGAAGGACACATCAGGGCCAGATGCCCAAGGGGTAAAAAAGAAAAAATGAATAAAAACTAGAAACCAAAACATGGAAAATGCCCATCTGGGGTGAAAACAGTGGAAGAAAAGGATGAAAGCCCCTGCACTGGCAAGAAAACAAATGACTTAAAGGAAGACAAAAAGAAAAAATCAGAGATCATGTATATTCGTGGATTAAATGATAAAAACTCAGCAATCTATATCCAGTTGAAAATCAACAATGAACCTCTTTGAATGGAGCTGGACACAAAGGGCAGCAGTGTCACCAATGCCAAGGTGTTTAAAATAACAAATGTTAACTCAGCTCCACATTTTAAAAAAGTACGATTTAAAGACAATCACAGGGGATAACGTAACAGTATTTGGGATGTGCAGCATGAACATCCAATATAAAAAACATCCACAAAGACCACCCCTCTATATCATGGACAAATTATTACATGGCATCAAAGTATGATGTTACCGCAATAGCATCATAATTACATGCCAGGATGACTTTGAGCACCTATCCAACCTCAAAAAAGGTCCTAACCCAACTGCAACAGCAAACGTCCATCTGCAACAGGACAAGTGTGCATTTATGGTACCTTCTCTCACATATAGACACTGCTAGTACCAAAGCTGTCTGCAGAGAACCATACACAACAAACCGAGCCAAATTGCAGGCATTCTTGGGTTTAGTTAACCATTACCCAACATATATTCTAAATACGTCAACACTCTGCAAACTGCTAAATCAATTGTCAGAAAAAATAAATGGTACTGGAATGAAGAGACTGGTATGCAGCAGACCGCTTGATAGAACTACTAACATGCAATGGCACTGTTCTCATCCACTATGATCCAGGAAAAGAAATGACCCTTGCAGGGGATGCTTCGCCAGTGGGAGTAGGAGTGGTGCAATCACAGGTAATGGTAAAAGGGAAACACCAGTGGTTTATTACTCCCGATCTTTGATGATTTGTGAACATAGTTATGACCAGCTGGAAAAAAAGGGGCTTAGCATAATATTTAGTGTCAAACAGTTCTACCAATACTTATATGGTAGGAAGTTCACATTGGTAACAGACAACAAATGATTGAGTTTAATTTTAGGCCCTAAAAAATGAATTGAAAGGTGGGCCATGCTGCAAGCTGCACATGATTAAGATTTGAAACATAAACCAACAACACAAAACAACCATACAGATGCTCTATCTCACTACCTCTACTGGAAATGGAGCAGGAAGACAAAATAATTAAATGGATATTGGAGGCTACAGCTGTGAATTAAGAACAGATTGATCGTTTACCAATTACAGCAAAGAAGGATGAAAAGAAGCTATATTATCAAGGGTCTTTTACTTCACGTCAAGTGGGAGGCCTGGGGCTGAACCATTATTGGAAGAACTAAAACCTTATTGTACAAGGTGCCATGAAATATCAATTGAGGAAGGTTGTTTATTGTGGGGAACCAGAACAATCATTCCTACTATGATGGAATATTTGGGAATGTTTTTGGGAGATAAATTGGTAAAATTAGAGTAGGTTACATACATACACACATTTTAAAGCAGATCTTATTTGAAATACAGAAGAATCATATTCAGTGACTTTACAGAAACTATGGAGAATGCTATGCACATTTCACAGGTAGGTGCTAATTAAAATGATTTCATGAAATAAATGGACTGGAGACAGGTCATCTGTGCCTCTCTCTGCCAACATGAAAAACTCCAAATTATCCCAACTCTCTGCCTCCTGTCAGACAACCAATTTTCAACCAGGCCAACATACTTTCCCGGACTCCACTTTCCTGTAACTTACTGATAAGACTCTTGTGCAGCACCTTATCAAACGCTTTCTGGAAATCCAAATATACAACATCAACCTGTTCCCCTCTATCCACTGCACCCATTATATCCTCAAAGAACCCTAACAAGTTTGTCAAACAAGATCTTCCCTTTCTAAAACCAGGCGTCTGCCTGATTGAACCCTTAAGTTCCAAAAGTTTCACTATTTCATCTTTAATGACGGCTTCAAGCATTTTTCCAACCACATACATCAAGCTAATTGGCTGATAATTTCCAGTCTTCTGCCTACATCCCTTCTTAAAAAGTGGCATGACATTTGCTGTCTTCCAGTCTGCCGGGACCTGCCCAGAATCCAAGGAATTTTGGTATATGACCACCAATGCATCAACTATAACTTCTGCCATTTCCTTCAGAACCCTTGGATGCATATCATCAGGACCAGGTGATTTGTCTGGCTTTATTCCCATTAGTTTCTCCATCACTACTTCCTTTGTAATAACTATTTTATCAAGGCCCTCCCCAACATTCGCATCCTTAACTCCGCACTTGGGTGGTCTTCCACCGTGAAGACTGACGCAAAATATTTGTTCAATGCCTCGGCCATTTCCTCATTTTTTGCTACCAGTTTTCCTTTCTCATCCTCCAAGGGTCCTATGTTAACTCTGGCCATCCTCTTCTGTTTTATATATTTATAAAATTTTTTGCTTTCTGTTTTTATATTTTGTGCCAATTTACTTTCATAATCCTTTTTCCTATTTCTTATTACCCGCTTTGTAACCCCTTGTTGTCTCTTAAAGTTATCCCATCTTCTAGTTTCCCACTGCTCTTTGCAGCTTTGTACACTTGCACCTTCAATTTTATACTTTCCTTTTTATTTCCTTTGTTAACCATGGTTGATTTTTCCCTCCCTTGCTGACCTTTTTCCTGACCGGAATATATTTTTGTTGAGCATGAAAAATATTTCTTTGAAAATCTTCCACTGTTTCTCAACTGTTTCATCAATTAGCCAGTGCTCCCAGTCCGCTCTGCCCAATTCCTCCCTCATCCTATGGTAGTCACCCCTGTTTAAGCATAATATATTAGTTTTAGATCTAACTATTTCCCCTTCCATCTGAAAGAGAAATTCAATCATACTATGATCGCTATTTCCCAGATGGTCTCTGATATTACACCATTTACTCTACCTATCTCATTGCACAACACGAGATCCAGTTTTACTTTTAATGGGTTTATGTTATGAATTTAGTTTGTTGCGGGGATAGGGGTGGGAAAGTTGTAGTTTTAGTTTTAATTTTTATTTTATGGATTTTGTAAGTTTTGTTTGAAAATTTTAAATAAAGCTTCTCTCTCAAAGTAAAAAAAAACAAAAAAACACATAACCCAATTGACAGCAGTGGACGATCCTATGGCCATGCCCATTGTGCAAAACCCTGATGAGATTTCAGACGAGATTCCAGGACTTACTGTCGATGTTCCATAAATATATTTGAAAAACAAGTCTCCTTCAATGTTAACTGCTCAACTGAGCAGCCCTATGGCTCCACAGAGCAGTCTTACACAAAATCCTACCCAACAGCACAGACCTATGAAAAGTCCCAATGGGGTTTGCCAAAGACCAAGTTCATCATCCTTACCACCAGCTGAGGTCCTACCCAAGAAGGCCGAGCATGGAAAAGTCAGAAAGTGTCCTGACAGCTTCTAATTCTCTAAGATGATCCAGAAGGGAGAAACATCCTCCAGAACAACTAAAGGACTGGCTGGTCTATCGTCTCATACTTGTGTTAACTGTAATTGTAATCCTAAACATCAGTCTTCGGGCAGCATGTAGTTATCATAATTTGGATTAAGTGTTGCCCATATGTTATTTTTACAAAGCATTTATTTCATGGGTGGGATGGGGGAAGAGTGTTATGTATATATGCCTGCATGTGTACTGGGGGCGGGATCCATCTTCAACTTGTATTAAACTTTGCATCTCTGTGTACTAATGCATTACCAAATCGCAAATACAGAATAAAATGGATTTTCCTCCATTGACACCAATTGTGTCAAACCATTAAACCATGTATCCCCTTTGTTGAAAATTGCCTTCAAATGAATAGTCTGAGAGTTTCTTGGAAAATATGGTACTTGATGTTTTTAACAGATTTGTGTTAATATTTAATTTAATGTTAAACAATATTTTTATAAAAAGTAAAATTAATTATAGAGTTAAAATACTGTATTTGTATTCTTATTAAGTTAACTGTGGGTTGGTACAGGGTCACACACAGGTCACAGCACATCTGTAGTGAACCATTGTTTTCTGAGATGAGTGTTCATTCTCAGAGTTGATGTGTCTTGGACAGACAGAGATAATGGATTTCATATGAATCTTAATTATTTAAGAACTTCTGAGGAAGCCATCTGTTTTTAATCAAAGCCACATAAGCCTCTTGAACAGAGATGAGGCCAGAGATTGTTATGGATATGGAATGGTTTTGAAAAAGAAACAGAATTTTTGTAGAAATAAAACTGATAGTCATGTGGTTTGCAAGAGTTGGGACTCACCTCAGTGATGATGTAGGGGGTCATATGATTTGGAGAAATATATTACTGAATTCAGACATTTTAAGTTTTGGTTTTGGAAGAGTTGAGTTTGGACAATTCCGAAGTCAAAACCCTTGTGACACAGGGTTAAAACCTTGTGAAAGACAGGGTTGAGTTACTGTAATTAGGATCGGTGCTGTTGTTACTCCTGGGAAAAATTGATCACAGAATCAGTGGCTTTTGAAATGAGGAGGACCATTTCCCTGTCTCTTTGAAAAAGAACAGATTTCTATTTGGACTATTTTTGTATGGCCACTTTGACTGGGTTTGTGAATTCATCATGGAAGAGAATCCACATAATGAGTAAAAAGGCCTAAAGATATAATGTTTAAAAGCACTTTAAAATTATTTTTGAACTGATAATTTAAGACCTTCAAGCAAGACTAAAATGATGCTTAATTTTTTAAGATTGACTTTTCAGAGTGGAACTTTAATTATACACACACAAACACACACACACACACACACACACACACACACACACAGATTTGTGCATAATGGTGTTAAATTTAGAGTAAAGTAGGTTTGGAGATAAGTAAGAAATGTTATGTTATTAATAGATTAATTAAAAAGCTATTATTTGAATTTACCATTGTACGGTGAATTTTCCATTGCTGTTTCTGTGTTCATGCCAACAAAGTCCCTTTAGACCCAAACTAGCTCGTAACATTTTGCAACTGTACAAAATGCTGGATAGACTGCAGTTAGTACATTGTGTATTGTTTTAGATGTGATTGTACTGGAGAGGGTACAGCAGAGATTCACCAGGATGTTGCCTGGATTGGAGGATTTCAGTTGTAAAGAGAGAGAAAGAAATGGCTGAGCATATTTTTCCCAGATTGAAGGGGTGTGGGGTGGGTGTGGGGAGGGGAGTGGTGTTGTCAGTGGCCTAATAGAGGTGTATAAAATCCATGAGACATAGGGTTAGGGTTAGATACTCATCCTTTTTTTATGCAAGGTTGGGATATCAAAAGGAGATGGAAGTTTTGGAAGGATTTGAGGAGGAAGTTATTAAGTGGTTGTTATCTGGAACTTGGTTCTAGAGTAGGTTATGGGATTGATGTAATCATGCCATTTAAGAGATGTTTAGACTGGCAAGGCCTAGAAGATCTGGACTTAATTGAGCAAATAGATTTAGTATGGATTTAATGAACTGTCAAGGTCTGCTTTGGAGCAGAACAACTAAATCTTATGATCATGGCTACCATACTTAATGTCTGATATTTGTGTACTGTCAATGTTTGTGATTTTTTCACTTGAACAGGAAGAAATCGATCAGACTGAATCCACTCCAGTTGAAGGCTTGTGCTGTCAAAGTGTGTCCTTGCTCCAGGTTCAGAAGCAACTGCATGTGACAATTCAGCAACTTTGATCTGAAAACAAGTTTAAATATGACCCATTGTAATGACCCAATAGTTGAAGGTAATTTGTTAATGAAAGTGTGCAACTTGAGGAATTCTATCTTGTGCAAGGAATTGCAAAAAATATTAACAAAACATAGCATGTAGGAATTTAATACCAGAAATGTAATGCTGCAAAGGCAGGATTTCAAGTTTATTTCAACATTTCCAGCATGTCTTTTGTCCGTTTTGGCAAATAAGATTGGTATCCATGGAGTCTGAAATATTGATGTACAGAGGAACATTGAGGTTCAAAGCTCAATGCTCAAAAGCTGGTAGATAAGGTAGAGAAGAGCACATTTAACTCACACTTGTCTATATAAGAGCATAAGAATGAGAGTTGGGCATTGTGTTGCAGCTTTCTAAGAAATTGATTAGGCCATTCTTGGAATATCGTATGCAGTTCTGGTCACTATACAATAGAAAGGGTGTGATAGCAATTGAAAATGCGTGGAAGAGATTCCCCAGGATATTGGCTGAATTAGAGGGCTTTAGTTATAGGGCGAGATTGGATAAATTTAAATTTAGAGATACAGCACAGTAAATACACTAATTAACCTACAATCCCCATATGTTTTGAAGGGAGGAAGGAAACTAGAGCATCTGAATGTAACCCACGCAGACACAGGAAGAATGTGAAGACAGTGCCGATTCGAACTCGAGTCACTGATGCTGTAGTTGCATGATGCTAACTGCTATGTTAACCGTGCAGCCTTCAGACAGAGGGTGGTTTATAAAATGATGTAGGGTAGGAAAACTATTTCCTGGGGTAAGGGAGCCTAACATTAGAAGAATTAGACGAAAGAGAGAATATTTAACAGGGCGTATTTCATAAGGATCGTGGACATATGGAACAAAGAAATCGTGGAGGCAGGTACAATTAAAATATTCAAAAAGCATTTGGATGAGTACATTGATAAGAAAATAATAGACTGATATGGGTCAAACACAGGAACATAGATTGTCGTCTTACTCAGCCTTGACAAGTTGGCTGAAGGACTGTTTTGCACTATGCTCTGACTCAATGTAGAAGATATTTGTAGTAGTTAGCAGGACACAATACTAACAAAGTTTCCAGGTCAAAATACAAAATCACCTTGAACTTGCATCTTAGTGTTGGAGTGGAAATGAAAGCCCTTGGCCAAAGCAGGTGGAATGCTTGGTTCAAATACAGAGCAGTAGGGTTCTGAAGCTGCAATTATGCTTGTTGGACTCTCATTATACTCTAAAATGGCCATCAAATTTATTCTGGAAGACCATCTATGAGTAGCCAACCTGCCTGGGAGGATTTGTTAAATCACAGACCTCAATGATCATAGGCCAGGCCCCTGAAAATATGCAGAGCCAAATGAAAGCTATTGGAGTACCTGAAACTTCCAGATTGGAGACAGTAATACTGACTGGAGCAGAATCTAGATTGAAGCAATTTATAACATTTTTCTGTGATTCTGTGGACAATTTTGAAACTATCAGAGATCCACCAAGGTTTTAACTAAAATAATTACATTTTGTATCCTTCCATGAGGAGACTGATTTGATCAGGATATATTTTGTTGTGTATGGCTAGTATATCTCTGAATACACTGGGTTTTTTTTTATATATTATAAAAAATATGTTCATGTTCATGTTTAATTGCTGTATATGTCATATATTATTTGTTTTTTGAACAAATAAATAAAGTTTAAAAAAAAAGAATACACTGTTCTATTCATTATATACCAATGACTATGGGGCCTGGCACAATTCCAATGCCATCTACAAGCTTTCGATGACATCACAGTTGGCAGCAGGATCACAGACAGAAATGAGGAAGAGTACAGGAGGGAGACAGATCAGCTCTTTGAATTGTTTAATGACAATAACCTTGTGCTCAACATCATCAAAACCAATGAAATGGTTGTGGACATCAGGAGGAAGTCAGGGGAACATGACCAAGTTCTCAATGAGGGCTTAGTAGTGGAGAGGGTCAAGAACTTCAAATTCCTGCATGTCAACATCTCCGAGGATCTGACCTGGAGCCTCCACATTGATGCAATCACAAAGAAGGCTCACCAGCGGCTATAACTTTGCGAGATGTCTGAGGCAGTTTGGTATGTTATGGAAGACTCTCATAAACTTCTACAGGTGTACCGTGGAGAGCACTTTGGCTGCTGCATCACCACCTGGTATGGAGGTGCCAACTCTCAGGATAAAAATATACTTCAGAGGCTTGTTAACTCAGCCTACAACATCAGAGGTTCCAGACTTCACTCCATCGAGGGCATCTACGTGAGGCGGTGTCTTAAAAAAGCAGCCTCTATCCTCAAAGACCCTCCCCCCCCACCTCCCCAGCCATGCCCTCTTCGCTCTGCTACCATCAAGAAAAAAGGTACAGGAGCCTAAAGATGAGCACTCAGTGGCACAAGGACAGCTTCTTCCCCACTACCATCAGATTCCTGAATAATCAATGAACCAAAGACATTGCCTTACTTTTCATGCACCATTATTGTAATTAATTATTTTCTTTTTCTATAGTTATTGCTGTAAGGTGGATATAATGTGAATGTTTGATGCTACCACAAAACACTGAATTTCTTATCTTGTTCATGATAATAGATTCTGAATTTGATTCTGAAAATTTTTTGCATCATCTTTTGTTTCTTTTCTTTTTTTTCTACCCATCTACCCCCCTCCCACCCCCTCCCCACCCCCAACACTCCATTTCCATAAATGCTTGTCCCAGATTATCAGTAAATTTGTGGAGATCCTGAAATTCCTTCAAAGAAAGAAAAGAAAGAATGTTCATTCAGCACCTGCAGGGTATCTTCGTATTTTACTGCTATTTGAGTACTTTTTAAATGCAGTAGAAAGTGTGACTGTTAGATTATGTATTCTGAATTTCCACCAACAGTGTAATCATGGCTAGGCAATCTTTTTCAGTGATGATAACTGAAGAATGAATATTGATTTGGACTTTAGGGTGGGGGTGTGGGGAGATATTCCCTGTATTTTCTTTTAAAGTGCATACATTGAACTATCCAGTGTTGACCTTGGTCTCTTGGTTGAAAATCTCAAGCAAAAGACACCCCATGAGTAAACCAATTAATGTTGTAAAGTGACAAGAACATAAAACACAGTTTTATCCACATAAAAAGCATTGTCCAGTTTTGAACATCACTCTGTGCGTGAGAATGCGGGGAGAATAAAAATGGGATTACTGTGAATAGGTGGTTGATTGCCTGTTTCCATATCCCATATCTGTGACTTTAGTAAATCTTTTCTTTACCTCTCCTTTTGTGTTTCAAGAGATGAGGGAAGGAGATGATAGTGTTCATTTCCTTGGAACAGAAGATGTTGCAAACAGTTCAGTTTTAGGTACTTAAAACCATGAACGCTACTGTTGGAGAGGGATTGTTCCCTTGGGCAGAAAAGATAAGAACTAAGATTGTTAATAGTGAACAACTATCAGGCTCTCAAAGGTCTCTGAATTACCCAAACCATAAATTATTTTGGTTTCACCAAAATACCTTTCTGTACTTTGAAACATCAGCTTTTTTTTGCATTTACTGCAACTGTAATTACTTTTCTATTTGTTATTTATCTCTTTATCTGTCTCAAGGTGAATTATGGTAATTTAATATATTCTCTTGGTAGAGCTTGTGTATCTGTGTGGTTGCATTGTCCTTATGTATATGACAATAGACCCATATATCCTATCATACCATATCTACATACTTTAAAAGCCTAAATGAGGTATGCTTTATATCATTAAAATGTTCACTGTGTCACTCTAGTGGGTTACAAAATCTGACTGGGGCCTGTCTCCTGAATATTTTTGACATTTTGGTGTTGATGCACAGCTAAAACTGTGGCACATCTAAGCTAGTAATCAGATATAGTGATTTATTGAATGACTGGGCACAAGCTGCTTTCATCTGCTGACTGAAGCTGTGCAATATGCAAGGGAATATAAATGTAATTTTGAGAACATTTCACAAATATCGTTAGGTCACGCTGATATCCACTGAGATCTTATCTGTTGATAGCAGTTGTAGTGTTTTTCTAACAACCGGCTGCTTTGAAATAAATTTTGTTAGCTGTCTATATGTTTTAGCAAGCTGCTGTCAAATCAGATTACTTTATAACAATAACAAACCCTCACTTTTTAATTTCTTTAATTAGGTCTATACAAGGATAAGACTCGATGCAGGAGTGGTGAGATATTTGAATAATAGCAGAGGGCCCTGGGATCTGACTTGTTTTAAAATAATCACACTATCAGCTCCACTGATATTCATTTTCACTACTTCATTAGAATTTGATGAGCAAAGGTAGAGCAACTTCAATTTCCTGAACTAAATGTAATCACTGACTTTCTATTCTTGTTGTGCGAAGAATAATAGATTGAGGGAAACAGGTTTGTTTTGCAAAACTGTAATTATTAATGATTAGCAGAAGGCCCTTCTCTGATTTCTTTTTACAAGTCAATAAGTAATTTTGTTGAAAAACTGTTGGGAGCCTTGGTGTTTTGCTTCCATTATCGTTCCATCTTTATTGTGGTTTTTCCAGCCATTCTCCATACCATTTCCTCATATTTCCTTGCAACAGAGGCCACTCTGCTCATCAAGTTAGCAATACAATCAAGCAACATTTCCACGCTCGTACCCATTAACAACTGCAGTTCTCCCACATGTTACCACCTGTGGAAGTTTTTTTTACATTAGCTGATTAACCATTTACATGAAAAACTAGTTTTTTTTAAAGATACAGATAAACATCCACTCTCAGCCATTTTTAATATTAATGATATTTTCAGGGAATCTATGCCACATCTCAGGGAAGTCCATTTTCCCATGTGTTCCTCTGTAACTTACTCTCTTTCTTTTTTTAATAATTTTTTAAAATTTTTCACACTATACTGACCAAATACACATAAACATTTCCCTCTTGAATATACACAGTGTCATTTTCTCCCCTTTTCCCCCTCCCTTCCCTTCCTCCTTCACCCCCCCCTCGCCACCCACTCAACGTTCAACATATACAATGCATGAAACCCATTAAACAATGTCATCACACAATGAAAATAAACAAGAAAATTGTGTCATCTACTTTTACATCTCTTATGCTCATTAGTTCTTTTCTTCTTTAGCTTGGCTTCGTGGACGAAGATTTATGGAGGGGGTAAAAGTCCACGTCAGCTGCAGGCTCGATTGTGGCTGACAAGTCCGATGCGGGACAGGCAGACACGGTTGCAGCGGTTGCAGGGGAAAATTGGTTGGTTGGGGTTGGGTGTTGGGTTTTTCCTCCTTTGTCTTTTGTCAGTGAGGTTCTCTCATTAATCACCTACACTGAGCCAATTTATAGTCTCTAATTAACCTAATAGTCTTTACTCCATCGAGGACATCGATAAGAGGCAGTGTCATAATCAAGGAGCTTCTATTCTCAAAGACCCTCACCACCACACCCTCTTCACACTTCTACAATCAGGAAGGAGGTACAGGAACCTGAAGACAAAGATCCAGCAGTACAAAAACATTTTCTTTCCCTCTCCCATCAGAATCTGAACCGCAGACACTACCTCAGTTTCTCTTCTTTTACACTAATTTATTTATTTTTAAATGTAATATATAGCGATATTTGCTCTTGTCAAGAAATTTGTTGTTTTGCATTGTTGTTCATGACAATGAATTCTGATTCTAACATTGTAACAATCAGCATGGCTTTGGGATACAGTATACAACATAGAACATCACTGATCTACTTATTCCTCAGTTAATTCTGAGCAACACAGGAACACTGAAAACTCTACCTAAATCAAAGTCAAAATTTACTGCTTTCCCTTAATAGATCTCTTTCTATTCCCATCCTATTCATGTGTCTATCTAGAAACCTCATCAACACTATTGTTGTAATTGCTTCCACCACTATGGCCTGTTCTAGTCGCCCACCCCTCGGTAAAATATTTGTCCCACACATCTCCTTTAAACCTCATCCTCTCGTGTGTGACACTGCCCTGGGGAAAAGATTCTGAATCATTTGTGATTTTGTCCACCTCTATTAGGTTTCTCCTCACCTTCTATGCTCTAGAGCAGTGGTTTTCAAACTGCCTCCCTAATCTCACTTTCCACTTGAAGTAATCCCTTTGTCATAGATGCTCTGTGATTAGTAAGAGATTGCTTAAGGTAGTATGTGGGTAGGAAGAAAATGTTTGAAAACCACTGTTTTAATCGTACCTAATTGACTCATTATGTGCACTGTTTTGTAACTCCAAAGGAATTGTGCCCATGATAATTTTTCTGATGAAAAATAATTCAGTAACAATTGGGTCTAGAGCAGTGGTTCTCCACATTCCCTTCCCACTCACTTACCACCTTAAGCAATCCCTTAGCAATCACATTTATGGCATAGGGATTCCTTAAGGTGGAAAGTGAGTTCTACTGTCCCTGAGTAAACAAACTACTTTTGTTCAATCTATCTACATAACCCATACATGCTAAATGAGGCAACAACCTGGTAAACATCTTCTCTACTTTTGTAAAGCCTCAACATCCTTCCTGTAGTGGGGTGACCAGAATTTAACTCAATATTCCAAGTGAAGCTGAACCAAAGTTTATTAAAGCTGCAATTAGACCTCCCCACTTTTATGCTCCAATGAGGTCATGAATACCACACACCTTTACCACTCGATCAACTTACGTGGTCTCTTTGAATGGGCTATGGACATGGACAGCCAGATTCCTCTGCACCTCAATGCTTTTACACATGAATGTTAGATCCCTTGGAAGTCCGAAGCTATAGAGACCTTGGTGTACATGTCCAATGATTCTTTTAATTTGGATATCAGTCAGTAGACAAGTGGTGAAGAAGGCACACTTTCATTAGCTAAGGAATGCATACAAATGCAAGATGTCTATAGTGCAATGTTACAACATTTAAGTTAGTCCATAACTGCACTATTGTAAACACTTCTGACTGCCACACCAAGGGAAGTATGTTATTGCCCTGGAGAGGATGAATTATCTTCCTGTTGAAGGCAGGACATCAGGTTGTAAATGGGGTTTACTCAAAAACGCAGGAGAAACTCAGCAAGTCATGCAGGTTTCTTTACGTAGCAAAGATAAAATACATAACCAACATTTTGGGCCTGACCTTTCAACAAGGTATAAACAAAAAGTAGGCAGGTGCCTGAATAAAATGGTGGGAGAGGGAGAGAGAGGACCACAGGCAATAGGTAGATATGGGTGGGAGGCCACAAGAAGAAAAAATGTGAGAAATAATGGGGGAAGGGATAGCTCTCTGCATGGAAAGGAAAGGGGGCAAAGAGCTGGAGGAAAAGAAATAGAAGGATGAGGAGAGAGGAAGACAAGGAGTGGGATAAAGGAAACTGGAGCATTCGGTTAATGCCATCTGGATGGAGAGTCCCCAGAGAGAACATTGGGTGTTGCTCCTTCAAATAATGGGTGGCCTCAGTTTGTCAGTGCACAAGTTCATGGATAGACATGTTGGTGCGAGAGTGGGGCATGGATGTGAAATGGTCAGCCACTGGAGATCCGGGTATTGCTGTGGAGAGAGCAAAGGTGCTGAATGAAACAATCACCCAGACTACATCCATTCTGTCTGATATGGAGAAAATCACAATGGGATCACCTGCAGATTCACAAGTGAAGTGTTGCTTCACATGGAAGGACTGTTTTTGGCTCTGAATGGTGGTGAGGGAGGATATGTGGGTGTACTGGTGGCTCTTTCTGCAGTCATTTAGGTAGGTAGCAAGAGGATGATCGGTGAGAAGGGATGAGTGGATAAGGGAGTCATAGAGGGAACAGTCCCTGTGGAAGGCAGAGAGGGAAAGATATGTTTGGTGGTTGGAATCATGTTGTGTTTGATGGAAATTGCAGAGGATGGTGGGGTGGTAGGTGAGGACAAGGAGAATTATATCCTTGTGCACCTATGGGGCAGAGGGGGCTAGGGCAGGTGTGCAGGAAATGGTGGAGATGTAGAAAAGGGCTGAGTTTCTGGTGATAGAGGGGAAGCCACACTTTTTGAAGAAGGAGGACATTTCGGATAATCTGGAATGGAAGGCCTCATTCTAGAAGCAGATGAGATGGAGGAATTAAGAAAACTGAATAGAATCCTAACAGGGGGCAGGGTGTAAAAAGGTATATTTGTGGCAGATGATGTTTGTACTCATACCACATCATGTTCATTTAACAAGACCTCACCTGAAGTTGTCAGCTAGCAAAGGGAAAAGTGTTTATTACAATTTAACCAAACATAATATCGACACACAACATGTGACCTGGTGTCAAGACATCTGAAGTGTTAATGACCTCATGACGTAGCTATGTTGAGTAGGCCAGGTTGCCGGTGGCTAATTGCCAGTAGATATAAGGCTGTTGTGTCTGGCTGTCACAAGACAGGAACATTTAGCGCTGGTTCCAAGCGTACAGCTACACAGTTGAGCTAATTGTGGTATTTGGTTGGTTTGTCGAAATATCTGCAGAAAGTTTAGATCAAAAAAAAGGAGAGTATCACCAGAGATGGACCAAGAGAATCTGAGGTTGGGATGAACATTAACAGCAAAGTGGGCAAAGTTGATGAGCTTATGATGGGTGCACAAGGTAACACCATTATAGTGGAGGAAGAGTTGAGGAGCCTTAAATGCTCCACATAACCAACAAAAAGACAAGCACAGATGGGAATCTTGTGGTTACCCATGGCTACCCCTTTGACTTGGAGAAAGTGGGATAAGTCAAAAGAGAAATTATTGAAGGTGAGAACAAAATAAGGTTGTGAATGTTGTCATGTTTTGCTAACTGAGGCATGACATGTCATCTGCCACTGTCAGAGACCTTTACTTGCACTGTCAAGTCTAAAAAGTCACAGGTGGAAGCTTGCAATAATATCCACAGAAGATCTCAATGCTCATGTTGAAATTAAAACATTACAGCAAAGTTCAGGCCTTTAGCTCATGATATTATGCTGACCCATGTAAAACTACTCTGCAATCCACTCAGGCTTCTCTACCTCACACCTGTAACCCCCCACCCACCCCCATTTGTCTTGCATGCATATGCCCATCAAAGAGGTTTTTTAAATATCCATATAACCATATAACCACTTACAGCACAGAACAGGCCAGTTCAGCCCTACTAGTCCATGCTGTAACAAATCCCCACCCTCCTAGTCCCACTGACCAGCACCCGGTCCATACCCCTCCAGTCCTCTCCTATGCACGTAACTATCCAGTCTTTCCTTAAATGTAACCAATGATCCCGCCTCGACCACGTCTGTCGGAAGCTCATTCCACATCCCTACCACCCTTTGCGTAAAGAAATTTCCCCTAATGTTCCCCTTATAATTTTCCCCCTTCAATCTTAAACCATGCCCTCCAGTTTGAATCTTCCCCCACTCTTAATTGAAAAAGCCTATCCACGTTTACTCTGTCTGTCCCTTTTAAAATCTTAAACACCTCTATCAAATCCCCTCTCAATCTTCTACGCTCCAGAGAAAAAAGCCCCAGTCTGCACAACCTTTTCCTGTAACTCAAACCTTGAAATCCTGTCAATATTCTCGTGAACCTTCTCTGCACTCTCTCTATTTTGTTTATATCTTTCCTATAATTTGGTGACCAGAACTGTACACAGTACTCCAAATTTGGCCTCACCAATGCCTTGTACAATTTCATCATAACCTCCCTACTCTTGAATTCAATACTCCGATTTATGAAGGCCAACATTCCAAATGCCTTCTTCACCACACCATCTACTTGAGTATCAGCCTTGAGGGTACTATTTACCACAACTCCTAAATCCCTTTGTTGCTCTGCACATCTCAATATTAATTTAATGCATATGACCAAAATGTAACACCTCACACTTATCTGTATTAAATTCCATCAGCCATTTCGCAGCCCACACCTCCAGCCTTCCTAAATCACCTTTTAATCTACAGTAATCTTCCTCACTGTCCACAACACCACCAATCTTTGTATCATTCGCAAACTTGCTTATCCAATTCTCCACCCCTACTTCCAGATCGTTAATATATATAACAAACAATAGTGGACCCAGGACCGATCCCTGAGGAACTCCACTAGTCACCGGCCTCCAATTGGACAAACAATTTTCTACCACTGCTCTCTGACACCTCCCATCCAACCATTGCTGAATCCATTTCACTACCTCCTCATTTATACCTAATGCCTCCACCTTTTTTCCTAACCTCCTGTGGGGAACTTTGCCAAAAGCTTTACTAAAGTCTAAATAGACAACATCCACAGCTTTCCCTTCATCAACCTTTTTTGTAACCCCCTCGAAAAACTCAATCAGGTTTGTCAAGCATGATCTACCCCTGACAAAACCATGCTGATTACTCCCTAGCAGTCCCTGTACCTCCAAATATTTGTAAATACCATCCCTCAGAACACTTTCCATCAACTTGCCCACCACAGACGTCAGACTCACGGGCCTATAATTCCCAGGTTTACATTTAGACCCTTTCTTAAACAGCAGAACCACATGCGCCACCCTCCAATCCTTTGGCACTACCCCCGTGGCCAGTGACATCCTAAATATCTCTGTTAATGGCCGCACTATCTGTCAACTAGCCTCCCTGAGTGTCCTTGGGAATATTTTGTCCAGTCCGGGAGATTTATCCACCTTTATCTTTTTCAACACAGCTATCACTACCTCCTCGGTTATCCTTATATGCTTCATGACCTCCACACTATTTTTCTTTTCCTCACCTGGTTCAATATTTTTTTCCCCAGTGAATACAGAGGCAAAGAAATCATTCAAAATTTCCCCCATTTCCTTTGACTTCTCACTCATCCTACCCTCACTATCTACAAGGGGTCCAATTTTATCCCTCACTAATCTTTTACTTTTAATGTACTTATAGAAACCCTTTGGATTTATTTTTACTCTGTCAGCCAAAGACTCTTCATGCCTTTTTTTGGCCTTTCTAATTTCTTTCTATTGTATCAGCCTCAACCAGTAACCCGGGCAGAGTATTTCGGGTACCAAGTACTCTCTATGTAAGAGGACAAAAATCTTTCTCTGTTATCTCCTCTAAACTTTCTCCACCCACCTTAAACAGATGTCCTCTGATTCTTCATTTTGTGCAAAGCATTGTTTCTTACAGTTTAAAGGGATACATAGAATACACATGTCTGAACTCAAATGATCTCATTTCTACATGGATGTTGATCCATTTTGTGGAAAGTGTAAAATTTTTGAAGTCTCACCGATTCATATATTTTGGGAGTGTCCTAAATTAGGAAGATATTAGCAGAATATTTTTCATTCTTTGTAACGATTTTCAAAATTAAATTAGATCCATGCCCTTTAACTGCCCTGTTTGTTTTTTTTTGTGCGAATCAGATAAACTTTTATCAGCATCTCAAGAGAAAGTTTTAGATTTTAGCACTTTGATAGCCAGACGAGCAGTTTTAATGAAATGGAAAGATAACAGGTGCACAGGGGTTACACAATATAATGTCATATCTATGCTTTGAGAAATTTAGGTATAATATTGAAGATAAAAAGTTTCAGTCTGAAAAGCTATGGGGCCCACTTATAGAACGCTATGATAATTAGCAGTTTTTGGTGATATGGGTGCTCTAGTTTTGATCCCTCCGTCTTCTGGAGGTCGTGGCCTGAGCATCTTTGTATTTCTTTTGCATCTTGATTAGAGGGAGGGGTTAGATTAGTATTCATTTTAGGGGGTTTTATTTTACATAAATGGATTGATGAGGTTTAGTTATGATTATCTTGGCTAATATCCATTTTTTTCAGATTTTATTAAGGTATAATGTGATTTGTTATAATAGTATTTAACTGATTTATACATATAATCATTTTAACAGTTAAGCACATTTAACAATAAGGGATGGAATTTAAAATTTATCATATTATGCATTTACTTTAATGCTATTTCATGTATGTTATTATTTTGCTTTGCTTTATTAATATCTTGTGTACGGATTATCATGTTTACTCAATAAAAATATTTTAAAAAGAAAATAAAACAGATGTCCTCTGGTATTTGCTATTATTGACATGTAAACACTTTTTCACGTTCTCTGCATGCAGACTCTCCTTGTATATTTACCTTGTGTGTGTAATTTAATTTATGTTTGTGTATGCACTCATTGGACAGGATGGGAATGAACAGGATGTCGACATGAGCACGGTGTACTGTGATCCTATTCTTCACTATGTTACACACTTCACTTCATGGGTCTTAACAAAAAAATGTAGAGAACAATTGATATATTGGGGTACAGACTTAGAAAGAAATGTGTGTGTTGATTAATGCTTGCTAAGCTTGTGGGAATGAGGTAATTCCTTTGATTTTAAAATCTGCAAAGCTAGATGAGACATTAAATAATTGTTGTCATTTTTATTTTTACTGGCACTTTTTTTTAATGGGTAGCAGAAGGAATTCCACCCATTCTTTGATGGGTCCCTATCACACACTTATTACAAACCAACAGAATCTTTGGCTGCAGAGGAGACTTAGTATTCAGCTATTCTCTGACATAACAACCGTGCTCTGTGTTGTCAATGGGAAACAACATCTGCTGCAGTGAGATGTGGAGAATGGCTTATCTAATGTAGATGGAATTGTTAATTTAGCTATGAATAGAGGCTTTAAAACTCAAAAGGCATATATTGTGAAGGGCAATAAAAGTTAATTAGTTGCTTAAGAAGCAGTGTTCTTTCTTGGCTTCCACTGGGTCCTAAAAATAATCTCTTTTTGACAGTTTGTACAGTTCCTGGTATAAACCAAAGCATGTGCAGTCAACACCTATTACTGGCTGTTACCTATTGCAAAATGTTTTATTATTCTGATGTGACTGGCACTCTTTATTAACAATTTAATTGATGAGGTGAAAAGCATTTCTCAATTTTTTTAAGATAAAGATTTAAACACAAATGACAGCTTGTTCTTAAATGCCACAGAGCAATGTCTATACACTCTCACAACACAATTGTTCAGATATCCCAGTGGTTCAGAAGCTGGTCCATGGAGGCTTTGTATTCTGTCTTGCATTTAAACATGTCAAGGGTCACCTATCATCATAATGGTGTCAGGTGTGCAAAATAGTGTTATGAGCAGGGGCGGCTAATGTCATTTGAGCAACTTAGGAATAAGTATAATTTATCAAATAAGAAGTTTCACTGCTACCTTCAGATAAGATCTTTTCTACAGGATAATTAGGTCCAACTATGGCCTTCCCGGGATGCAGTGACATAGAGACTGATTTGAAGGGGGAGCACAGAAGTTAATTTTGGCAATGTATTTCTTGCTCCAAATGGAAGGCCCTTAACCAGGCCTTGACAAGTCAAGACAGAGGTGGGAGTCGGACTTAGGAATGACGATTTCAGAACAGTGCTGGTCTGATTTGTGTCATCAATGCACGGTACAGGCTGGTGCAATAAAATGTTCTGCACCAACTATACCTGACACTGCAAAAAGTGAACAGCTCTAAACCTGAATTATCAGACCAATGTTTTAGATGTGGCATTGTGACAGGGGCTTTTAAATCATATAACTATTTGACCATTTATGGCATGTAAATAGACCATGTTGGCCCTTCGAGTCCGCACCAATTCACTAGAACAACTCAGCTAGCTTAACCCTCCCTCCAATCCCCTCACCTCCATGTACACTTACAACCTTATCTTAAATTACAGAAGGGATCATACCTCAACTATTTCATTTGGAAGATCATTCCATTCTGCCATGACTCGTTGAGTGAAAAAGTATCCTCTAATATTTCTACTAAAGTTTTTCCCCCTTACTCTAAACTCATGTCCTCTTGTTCCAAACTCCCCTGCCCTCAGGGGAAAAAGTTTGTTTATGTCTAGTCTATCTATTCCTTTCATAATTTTAAATACCTTTATCAAGTCCCTTTCAGTCATCTACGTTCCAGTCTCTTCAATTTCTCCCTGTAATCCAGATGCTGTAAACCAGGCAACATCCTGCCAAGGTGAGACACTTTTGGATAGAATTGGCCAAGCCCTGGGAAAAATCATAGATAAAGAATTCATACAGGACCAAGGGAAACATAATGATTGTAAGACTTACAATGAAGCTATGCAAATTTCAAATTCAATTTGTCATGATCACATTGACGGTGTCCAGGAAGTGCATAGAAGTTGCTTGGAAGTCTGACTTCTACTTGAGTATTGAACATTGGAACATAGAAATGCAGAGCTGTGTTCCTCTGGAGAAAATTATCTACAACCTAAGGAAACAATATGGTACTTTTTGAAGATCTGGCAGCCTTCCTTGAACTACATGAGGTGCAATTTTAGTAAGGACTGCCGTATCTTGCTGCCCTACCTGACCCTCCTCATTCGTCCCCCAAATGGTGTGGGAATGCGGGGGATCCATCCTATTCTAACCAGGAAAAGCTACAGAAAAAGGTAGGGAGCCTATGAAGTGGCTTCCATGACACAAAAAACCCATAAATCCCCAAAAAATAAATTTTATACCTTTGTTGTGAATGTTTTGATTATTGAGTATTAGAATAATTAGTTGGGTGTTAAGTGTTCAATGTTGGGGGGGGTTAGGTGGAAAGGGGAGTGGGAGAAAAAGGAATAAAAAGAAACACAAACTCCATGAGAAGCTAGTGTGGAATTAATAAAATTGAAATGTTAATAATGTCGATATTGTTGATAATGGTATTTATGATATTGACAATTGTTGAAGTTTGAGTGGAAAATTATAAATTAAATATTTGAAAAAAAACTTGCTAAGGGCCTGTTTTGGAAACTCATTTTAACCTTAACAAGGTTCTATTTCTGTGTTTCTCCTGAACCTGCTGGGCCTCATTTCCTGTCCTCATTTTAAACTACCAGGCCTGTTTCCTGTAGTAGCTTTAAACTTGTTGGGGTCCTTTTTCCATGCTGTTTTTAAACTTGCTAGCCCCCTTTTATGGAACTTCATTTAAGGTCACTGCGAGCGCCCATGTCCCACAAAACATTCCCTTTGAAGTTTCCAGGTCATGTTACCTATGCTCTTAAACTCATCATATTCACTGGGAAATGTAATAGAACTATAGACATTACACCACAGAATCAGGCCACTTTGACCTTATTGCTGAACCATTTTTTTTTTGCCTAATCTCACTGACCTGCACCCAGTCCATATCCCTCCCATCCATTTATCTGTCCAAATATCTTAAATGTTAAAATTAAGTCTGCATTCACCACTTCAACTGGTAATTCATTCCACACTCACAACGCTCTGTGTGAAGGAATTCCCTCTCATGTTCCCCCTAAACTTTTCCACTTTTACCCTTAATTCATATCCTCTGGTTTGAATCTCACCTAACCTCAGTGGAATAAAGCCGACCTATATTAACTCTGTTTATACCTCTCATAATTTTAAATATCTCTCTGGTATGTAAACCACTGTTATACTGTGATTGGCTGCTAGCGAATGAACGTGCCTCCCATGACCGATCCTACCCATAGCCCCTTGCACGTCACCCTTTTACTTTTGCTCTGATCAGTCAAAGAGGTGAATGGTTATTTGGTAGTGTTCTTCAGGGGTGTTTATGAGGCTCTAAAGGCTGTGTACGGCCCCTCACCCCAAGTCCAAAGCCCGCTGCGCAGCTCAGATAGCAAAGTCCTCCTCAGCGACAAGATCTCCATCTTCAACCGATGGTCAGAACACTTCCAATCTCTTTTCAGTGCCAACCGCTCAGTCCAAGAATCCGCCCTGCTCCAGCTCCCTCAACAGCCCTTAAGGCTAGAGCTGGATGAGGTCCTCACCCAGGAAGAGACATATAAGGCTACTGAACAACTGAAAAGTGGCAAAGCAGCAGGTATGGATGGAATCCCCCCAGAGGTCTGGAAGGCTGGCAGCAAAACACTGCATGCCAAACTGCATGAGTTTTTCAAGCTCTGTTGGGACCAAGGAAAGCTGCCTCAGGAACTTCGTGATGCCATCATCATCACCCTGTACAAAAACAAAGGCGAGAAATCAGACTGCTCAAACTACAGGGGAATCACGCTGCTCTCCATTGCAAGCAAAATCTTCCCTAGGATTCTCCTAAATAGAATAATACCTAGCGTCGCTGAAAATGTTCTCCCAGAATCACAGTGCGGCTTTCGTGCAAACAGAGGAACTACTGACATGGTCTTTGCCCTCAGACAGCTCCAAGAAAAGTGCAGAGAACAAAACAAAGGACTCTACATCACCTTTGTTGACCTCACCAAAGCCTTCGACATCGTGAGTAGGAAAGGGCTTTGGCAAATACTAGAGCGCCTCGGATGCCCCCAAAGTTCCTCATCATGGTTATCCAACTGCACGAAAACCAACAAGGTCGGGTCAGATACAGCAATGAGCTCTCTGAACCATTCTCCATTAACAATGGCATGAAGCAAGGCTGCGTTCTCCCACCCACCCTCTTTTCAATCTTCTTCAGCATGATGCTGAAACAAGCCATGAAAGACCTCAACAATGAAGACGCTGTTTACATCCGGTACCGCACGGATGGCAGTCTCTTCAATCTGAGGCGCCTGCAAGCTCACACCAAGACACAAGAGCAACTTGTCCGTGAACTAATCTTTGCTGATGATGCCGCTTTAGTTGCCCTTTCAGAGCCAGCTCTTCAGCGCTTGACGTCCTGTTTTGCGGAAACTGCCAAAATGTTTGGCCTGGAAGTCAGCCTGAAGAAAACTGAGGTCCTCCATCAGCCAGCTCCCCACCATGACTACCAGCCCCCCCACATCTCCATCGGGCACACAAAACTCAAAACGGTCAACCAGTTTACCTACCTCAGCTGCACCATTTCATCGGATGCAAGGATCGACAACGAGATAGACAACAGACTCGCCAAGGCAAATAGCGCCTTTGGAAGACTACACAAAAGAGTCTGGAAAAACAACCAACTGAAAAACCTCACAAAGATTAGCATATACAGAGCCGTTGTCATACCCACACTCCTGTTCTGCTCCGAATCATGGGTCCTTTACCGGCATCACCTACGGCTCCTAGAACGCTTCCACCAGCGTTGTCTCTGCTCCATCCTCAACATTCATTGGAGCGACTTCATCTTCAACATCGAAGTACTCGAGATGACAGAGGCCAACAGCATCGAATCCACGCTGCTGAAGATCAAACTGCGCTGGGTAGGTCACGTCTCCAGAATGGAGGACCATCGCCTTCCCAAGATCGTGTTCTATAGCGAGCTCTCCACTGGCCACCGAGACAGAGGTGCACCAAAGAAGAGGTACAAGGACTGGCTAAAGAAAGCTCTTGGTGCCTGCCACATAGACCACTGCCAGTGGGCTGATCTCGCCTCCAACCGTGCATCTTGCCGCCTCACATTTCGGCGGGCAGCAACCTCCTTTGAAGAATACCACAGAGCCCACCTCACTGACAAAAGACAAAGGAGGAAAAACCCAGCACCCAACCCCAACCAACCAATTTTCCCTTGCAACCGTGTCTGCCTGTCCCGCATCGGACTTGTCAGCCACAAACAAGCCTGCAGCTGACGTGGACGTTTACCCCTCCATAAATCTTCGTCCGCGAAGCCAAGCCAAAGAAAATAAGAAGTCTTTAGCTATTGAAAAAAATTCAGTCTTTCATGAATTATTGGTGGATACATCAATGTCTATCAAAACTCCCTTCCTTCTTCTATACTCCAATGAAAACAAGTCTTAACCTGTTTAACCTCTCCCTGAAGTTCTTGAAGTCTGAACAACCTCCGAGTAAATCTTCTCTGCACACTTTCAATCTTATTGATATCTTTCCTGTATTTGCGTAACCAAAGCCGCACACAATATGTACTCAAAATTTTAAATGCATTTTAATCATAATACACTGCAGTTAGCTTTAAATGTATATCTATTTATCTATCTATAGATAGATATATAAATATGTTGCAGTATTAACATGAGTAACATGCTACAGTCTGGGAAAATCTGCCATTTGGCGCAGTTAAAATCCCAAAGTGGCTGCATTATGGGTGCTTTATGATAAAATGCTTCATTCCAAATTGCACAGAAGGTAATAGTCTGAAGTAAGAACTGAAAGTGCGGGATTTGCTCTGTGGACCATTAAATATCTTGAAGGCTGAGCTGGAATCAATTTTTGCCCCTAAGGGAGTTGAAGTTTTAGGGAATTGTGCAGGAAAGTCAAATCAATCACAATATGTCTTTTCTTTCTTTCGAGTGTTCTTGTGCCATCCAATGGAGCAGATTTGCTGGGTTTTTTTTTCCCCTGCACTTTCTACTTTCCCTTGACACAAGATGTACCTTCCTCAAATGCAAAGGCTGATGCTGCTAACTGATGCCTTTCGATCAGGCCATTTAGTAAAAAAGGGAACAGCATTAGATTTGTTGATCGGGTGTTTTGAGAGAAGGGACTGGTGTAAAAGAACCTAATGATATTATCTTTTAAAATAACAATTTTAAAATATCCATGTAAACAGAACAGCAGTAGAACTAATGTTATAATAACTGACTTATTACAGTCATCTGTTCCTGGAAGCAACTTGCATATGACCAGATACATTGAACTGAATCATTCAACTTGGAGAAATAAAAATAAAATTTTGATGAAAATGAAATTGTTCAGGGTTTACAGTGAATGGTGTCAATACAATATGTTTCTGATTATCTGAATTTTACCAAAATACTCCAGTTATTTGTGGAAATTTTTGTTGGAGACTTAACATCCCAGGTTGAAAATTAGTTGAATTTACTTTTTTACATGCTGTGATCAAGTGGGACTCTGATGCACTGTTAGCACCACTTTGAATCCAACAGAGCTCTCGCGTACTCAAGGTAAGGACTAAATTTTGTCCTGAATAACCTTCGCTTGTTCTTTGTTGTTATCTTATGCTGATGCCATCGGGCTGGGATCAGAGCGGGGACCTCAGGCTCCCGGGTAGGTTCCACAATGGCAGCGGGGAGATGCCTGAGATAGGAGCGGAGACCTCGGGCGCCTGGGCAGGATTGGCAATGGCAGTGGGGAAGTGTCGGACGCATCCTGTTCCGAGCATTTTGGTTAATCGGTAATGTACCATACTAACAGCTATTTGGTAACTCTGACATTATTAAACATTGTTCCCAAAATTTGTGAATTGCTGTATTATAGCCACTTCAATGCTCCATGCCATTGATTTCAACAAATTTTAATTTCCTCTTTTTTGACACCTTGTGTCATTCAATCTGATATCCAATGTTCTTCTGTTTTAAACCAATAATTCAGGGAGTTTAAGTCTTTGAATGTTCTGAGTGAGAAATCACTTTTCACTTATTTCACTTAAATATTAAATCAATAATTCAAGAAAAGTTGTGACCCAACTTTATAAAACATTAGGCATACCTCCAAGACCTGGGTCTCAATACCCCATTGTGCAATTAGATCACCTCCAGACAGGCAGGAACATCTCCACAATTTTCCTCAGCACTGGAGCACCACAGGGTTGCGTATTTAGCCCCCTGCTTCTACTTTATACCTATGATTGTGCGGCTCGGTATGACAACATAACTATTTACAAATTTTGATGATAATTCTAAATTAGGGGACTGTATATAAAGGAGTGAAGAGTTGGCATACAGGAGGGAGATTAAAAACTTGGCCGAATGGTGTACTAACAATAGCCTTTCACTCAATATCACCAAAACCAATGAACTAATTGTGGAATTTAGGAAGGGAATACCGGAGGTGTTCAACCCAACAATGATTGTTGAAAGAACAGTGGTGGAGCGAGTGAGCAAATTTAAATTCCTGGGAGCACTGTCTCAGAGGACCATTCCTGGATTTGTCATACTAATGACATTGGTAAGAAAGCATGTTAGCACCTCTCTTTCCTCAGAAGTTTTGGTATGTTATCAGAAACCTTGGCAAACTTCAACAGATATGTAGTGGAAAGTGCATTGACTGGCTGCATCACAGCCTGGTAAGAGGCACCAATACCTCTGAGCAGAAAGCCTTGTAAAAGATAGTGGATGCAGCCCACTGCATCGCATCAAAGGTCTCCCAACCAACAGCAATCAGCAAAGATTCACAGCACCGGAGCATTCTCTGCTCTCGCTGCTGCCATCAGGAAAAAGGTATAGGTGGCACAGGACTTGCACAACAAGGTTCATGAATAGTTGCTACCCTTTCACCAGTAGATTCTTAAACAACAGACTTACTAATTTTTTTTCAATATTTGCACAGTCAGTTTGTTTACACTTCTTTCTTTGTTTTCATTTTTCTCTTTTGTATACATATCTTTTTCTTTAGTACATTTGTTTGCGCTGCTGATAAGTAGAATTTCTGCATGGCCCACAGGAAATGGAATCTCAGGTTTATTTGTACTCTGACAATAAATCTGAACTTTCAACTTTTGAGGAAGAAGCTGATTGGAGCACGAGAGTTCAGGTGACCTGAGGAACTGCAGCAGTTATAATTACAAAGGGGTGAGGCAGCAGCAGAAGCTGATTGGAGGAAGAAGACAAGTATCCCCATAAAGGTGAGAGACTGTGCACCAGAATGCGCTGAGGCAGATACCCCAGCTTCTTCCTTTGATCAGCTTCTGCTGCTGCCGCACCCCTTTTTAAATTCTAACTGCTGCCGTTTCTCTGGTCACCTGACCTCTCGTGCACCAATCAGCTTCTTCCTCAAAAATTAAAATTTCAGATCTATTGTCAGAGTAAATACATATAAACCTGAGATTCTATTTCCTGTGGGCTTTGGCTCAACAGGCTTCAGAGAGAGAGCAGGAAAGGTGAGGAATAGTCATTGAAGTAAGAAAAGGCCACCCTATTTGAGGAAGAAAAATAACTCAGTAGGTAGACACAGATAAGGGAAGGATTTTAGATATCATATATTTTGATCATCTAGTCATAGACCATGGGAGTGGCAGCCAAGGCAGGATAATGCTCCTCTTGCAAAATGTGGATCATCAGGGAAGCCAGAAGTATCCCTGATGAATTCGTCTGCAGCTCCTGACAAGCAAGATTAAGGAATTGGAGCTAGACTTGGATGAACTCCAGATCATTCGGGAGGCAGAGGGGGTGACAGAGAGGAATAACGAGGACACTTTCAAACCTAGGAGGCAGGAGCAAGAGTGATAGTCAGGAGAGGGAATAGGCAAGCAGTGCAGAGAACCCCTCTGTCCGGCCCCCTCGATAACAAGAATACCATTTTGGATATTATTTGGGAGGGAGAATATAACCTACCAGGGACAAGCCATGGAGATCCAGTCTCTGGCACAGAGTTTGGTCTTGTGGTTATGAAAGGAAGGGAGGAGAAGAGCTGAGCTGTAGTGATAGGGGATTTTATAGTTAGGGGGACATTTAAGAGGTTTTGTGGAAGAGATCAGGTATCCCAGATTGCACCTTGTCTCCCTGGATCCGAAATATCTCAGAACAAGTTTACAGCATTCTAAGGAGGGAGGGTGAACAGCCAAATTTTGTGATCTAGGTAGGGACCAATAATGTGGGTAGAATGGGTGAGGATTCCTGCGAGGAGAGTTCAGGGAGTTGGATGTTAGATTTAAGGGCAGGACCTCCAGGGTAGTGATCTCAGGATTGCCACCCATGCCATGTGCTAGTGATACTAGAAATTGAAGGATAATGCAGCTTAACACATAACTAAAGACATGGTTTTGGAGAGAGAGATTCATATTTCTGGATCATTGGGCTCTTTCTATGGAAAGTGGAACTGTTCTGACTGGACAGTTTGCATCTGAACTAGAAAGGGATTTATATACCTTGGAAAGATTTGTGCGTGCTGCTCCAGTGGGTTTAAATTAAATATGAAGGGAGGGGAATAAAAGTGCCAAAGCAGGTAAAGGAGGAGGGAAAGGATGATGTTAAAATTGCATGCACTCTTAGAAGTCAACAGGTTGTGTGTGATGGAAATATTTTCGTGCATCTATTTCAAAGCAAGGAGTATTGCAGGCGAGCTTAAAGCATGGATTGGCATGTGGAATTATGACATTGTGGCCATTAGTAAAACTAAGTTGTAGGAGGGGCAGGACTGGCAACTCAGCTCAATGTTCTAGACTTCCGTGGCTTTAGACTTGATAGAATGGAGGGGATGAAAGGGGAGAAGAGTGGCATTGCTCATCAGGGAAAATATCACAGCTGTGCTCAGGCAGAATAGACCAGAGGCCGCATCTACTGAAGCTATATGGTGGAGTTGAGAAACAGGAAACTTATGACTACACTCATGGGGTTGCATTATAGACTGCCCAATAGTCAGAGAGAATTGGGGGACACATCTGTAGAGAGATAGCAGACAGCTGTCGGAAATGTAAGGTTGCGATAGTAGGAGATTTTAACTTTCCACATACAATATTGACCAAGACATCAACACTGTAAAAGAACTGGATGGCTTTGAATTTGGCAAATGTATTCAGGAAAGTTTTCTAAATCAATATATAGAGGTACCAACTAGAGAGAGTGCAATAATGGATCTCCTATGAGGGCATGTGACGGAATAGGTGACAGAAGTATGTGTAGGGGAACATTTTGAGTCTTTTTTAAAAAATATATTAATTTGATATAGAAAAATATTACATGTATTTATCATTTAGATATTAATTACTTATATCTTTTATATAATAAAACACAGACTAGGAATCATCTATCAATTATACATTGTTTTATATGATTCTCAGAAAGAAATATCCTTATGAGAATTTCACCTCATGCTCTAATGTTGAGATATAAATTGTGATTATATATATCAATCACGTCTAGTTATATATATAAAAAAAAACAAAAATAAGAACAAAAGAAAAAAGAGAAAAAAATCATACTAATCTTACGACTCCCACTAAACAGTCACTAGCAAATAAATTGTAAAGAATCGAGTATCGGCTCTCCGACATCAGATACAAAACCCCCAGAGCAGCCCTGCCAAAGTCATCAAATTATGATAATAGTCCATGACTTGGCACCATATCTTGTCAAATTCAACGCTGATCTCTTTAACATTATAAACATTTTGGGTCCAGTGATCATAATGCTATTATTTTCAAGTTAATTATGGAGAAGGATAGATCTGAGCCTCATGTTCAGATTCTAAATTGGTGAAAGGCAAACTTTGAGGAAATGAGAAAGGATCTAGAATGTGTGGATTGGGATAAGTTGTTTTCAGGCAAGGATGTGCAAGGTAAGTGGAGGACCTTCTAAGGTGAAATTTTGAGAGTCCAGAGTTTGTATGTTGCTCTCAGGATTAAAGACAAGGTTAGGAGGCAGAGGGAACCTTGGTTTTTGAGGGATACTGGGGATCTGGTTCGGAAGAAGAGAAAGGTTTATAACAGGTTTAGGCAACATGGAGCAAATGAGGTACTTGAGGAGTATAAAAAAATGCAAGTAAACCTCAAGAAAGAATGTATAATGTCAACCTGGAAATCAGAAGATAGCCTGAGAATATAGCAATGGAACATAGAAATGAATAAATGTATTCCATTGGAAAAATTAACATATAAGTTAAGAAATAACATCACAGTATTTGAACAAATTTGGGAACCTAACATGGAGCACAACAGAGAAGTCCTTCCGCGGACCTCCACCACATAAAATGACAGAATGAGAAGAAGATGAAATGAATTGACCCAGTGTGTAAATTTTCTTGTTTATTTTCATTGTGTGATGACATTGTTTAATGGGTTTAAAGTATTATATATGTTGAACGTTTAGTGGGTGGGGAGGGGGGTGGGAAGGAGGGAGGGAAGGGAGGGGGGGAAAAGGGGAGAAAATGACACTATGTATATTCAAGAGGGAAATATTTATGTGTATTTTGGTCAATATGGTCCAAAGTGTGAAAAATTAAAAAAAATTTAAAAAATAGAGAAATTAAGAAAGGTAAAAGAAGATATGAGGTTACTTTGGCAGACAATGTGATGGAAAATCATTCAAGTTTATTGAGGTATATTAAGAGCAAAAGGATAGCAAAGCCAAAATTGTTTCCCTTGAAGATCAGAGTGTTTAGCTTTGTATGGAGCCAAAAAGACTTAGGAGAGTCTTTTTCTTCATCAGTATTCACTCAGGAAAAAGGCACAGAGGCATGGGAAGTAAGAAAAAACAACAGTGAGGTCATAGAACCTATACAGATTAAACAGGAGGAAGTGCTTGCTGTCTTAAAGCAAATAAGGGTGATAAATCCCCAGGGCCTGGCAAGGTATTTCCTCGGACCTTGAAGGAGACTAGGCTTTTTCCACTGAGGATGGATAAGATACAAACCAAAGGACATGGGTTAAGAGTGAAAGGGAAAAAAGTTTAGGGGGAAGATGAGGGGAAACTTCTTCACAAATAGAGTGGTGGGGATGTGAAATGAGCTCCCAACTAAAATGGTGAATGCGAACTCAATTTTAACTTTTTAACATTTCAAAGGAATTTGGACAGGTACATGGATAGAAGAGGTATAGAGTGCTATTGGTGCAGGTCAGTGGGACTGGGCAAAATAAAAATAAAAATGATTCAGCACAGATTTGGAGGGTTGAAGAAGCCCTGTTTCTGTGCTGTGACATTCTATGGTTCTAAATGCTGGAAGTCTGGATTAATTGGTTGTAATGAACATGGTGGAGTAAATGGAAGGCTCCCTGCTGAATGACTTGGAATCTTGTATTGATATCAAAATATGACAGCCCTGAAAATAATGACATCCCTGAAAATAATGACAACCTCATATTGTTAGAGGGCTGAGATTTATAGTGATTGTGAACCATCGTAGACTGCCAGATGGTTTATGAAAATCTCCCACCAGCAGAGTCTGGCATGGATCTAACAGACTTGAGCAGGGGGGGGGGTCAATACATGGTGAGGCAAGCAGAGGTATCCTGTTTCCTCCTTACTTCTCCCCCCCTGCCCCCAATCATCTGTTCATGTTATGAAAACTTGCACACTCATTTGTCCAATTTATGTTTATGCACAAAAGCCTTCCAAGCAGCCAGGAAACATTCATCTCTATGCATGCTCTGAGAGTTTTAAGAAATTGTTAGATATTTAACTCAATCATGAATTAACATTGTGAGACCTTTATGCAAGAAGATTGTGGGACAGGACCTTAGAAGTGACTTATGTTACACTTCAGAGGCCTTGAAAGCTAGGCTTGAAATTAACAAAGAGCAAACTACTCGGGTCTTTTCAAAGCTGTTTTTCTTGCTTTTGCTATCTGCTTTTCTCTCATTCTATTTTGCTCTCTCAATGTTTTTTTTTCATCTAATTTCCCTTTTTGACCTTAATTCAACTTGTTTCATTTCTTGGACTCACGCCACTTTTTTCTCTATCTTTGAATTTATTTTCATTTGTGTATGCGCCTTACCAGCCTTACCACTCAGCAACCTAAAATTTCTCCTCTTCTCCCCTTTTTCCCTCCAGGCTATTCTAGCCATCATCCACAGCACTTCCAGCAATTTGTGCCCAAAGACATGGAGATGTGCAGGGAATCCATCTAAAGGCGTACACCATAACAAGATGCACCTACTGCTAATTTAGGGTTGTTTCCTTGTCTATACTCTGTGGATGCCATCAACATTTTCCTTCCATTCATTTATTTGGCAATTCTCCAAGATTAGGTAAACCCTTGGCCTTGAATTTCCATATTCATGTTTATTGCCACATGTCCTGTGGTGCAATGAGAACATTTGTTTCGCGAAAAATCCAAATAGTCAACCCATAATACAGCAGGAAAAGCACAGAACTAGGGTTTACAGAGGGATGTGTTAGTACTGAACAAAGGCAACGCCATCTGCGGTATCATTGTGTGGTATCCTTGGGAACCCATAATGGCAGGAAAGAAACAGTCCTTGAATCCTTCTTCCCAATTGGAGGAGGAGGAAACGCGGCTGGCCCACATCAGATGAGTCTTTTAATGTTGACTTCTTTTCCAAGGCAGCCAAAAATATAAATGCAGTTGATGGAGGGGAAGGGGACAGCTTGTGTAACGGGCTGAGCTACATTCATAACTCTGCAGTTTCCTGTAGTCTTGGGCAGAGCAATTTCTGTAATGAGCAGTGTTGCATCCTGACAAAATCCAACATGTAATCCTCATGAAGGTACACTGCAGCACCATCACAATGTACCCAGCTAACAGGCAACAATGGGTAATGCTCAAAATAAGAAGGACTGCCATGTGGATTCTGAAATTGGAAGGATTTGGAAAATAAATCAAGGCATCTTTTTTCTCAGCAGGATCTCTATTGAATCATTCTGAGTAACCTCTTTACATTTCTACTTACCATGTTAATGCAGTATTGTTGAACAGATTCAATAAAAGTACTTGAAGGTGCTAGAGATATTTAAGTACAAATTTAAATGATTATTTTTAATGATAATTAAGATGTCATGTCAGGTATAGAGAAAATCTAAATTGCCTGCTTAATTAATAGTTTTCAAAGTTGAAGTGAACCTCTCTACCAAACCATATAGAGAGGTTGTAGATTTTTCTGGTTTCGTGCCACACTTTAGTGTCCTGGTCTTCCTTGTCCTTTATAGAGTTGGATTTTCAGATGGTGGATGGACAATAACTGTGAGCATTGTGCTTCCTTTCAGACAGTACCCACATGTTAATTCCTATCCTTGACCCTAGAGATGAAGACCTCATTGTAAGCAACAAAAACAAATAAGCTCTGGAGGACTAAATGAGTTACGAGCCATCTGTGGAGGCAAAGCGATGGATGAGACCCAGGACTGTGCAGAGGGCAGAAGGACAGTATAAAGAAATGAGAAGGAGGAGTGAAGTGAGAGCAGGCAAGCAATGGGTGAATCCTGATGTGGAGAGCTTGATGGGCGGGTCAGGCAGGGAAGGGTGGAGGTAACGTGGAGACAACAAAGGGCTTCAGATTATGGAATCTGATAAAACAGGAAGGTAATGAACAGAACCAGATAAGGCAGGGCTAGATGGAGACTGTGGAGGGCCTTCTGACTGAGAGAATGGAGGAAAAAAATGTGTAATGAAGCTGAAGGGGTTTTGTGAGGGGACCTGAGTGGATTAAAGTGGGGTGAGAAAGGAATAAAACTGTAGAATTCAATAATTTCGGTTGTAGACTATCCCAGCAGAACGATGTGCTGTCCCTCTAGTTTTGGTTAACCTTCATCCCAAGACAGGTAGAGGCCAAGAACATGGAGAGGGCATTTAATGTGGCTTGTGTCTGCTGAATTTCTCCAGCAGTTACTTTATGGTTCTAGTTCCTGCTTTTGCTATTGTACAATAATTCATCTTATTCACTGACTTGCTCTAATCTCTTATGTGCTTTGCCATCCAAATTATCCATCTCTCCCATTTCCTCAATCTCCCTGCATTGCTCACATGCACTTTGTTAATTATTTACATTTGGGATATAGGATTTGTTCTGATCTTTGGTGATTTTTTTTTATAAATAACCTGGATGAAGAGAGGGAAGGATGGGTCAGATACGAAGCTTGGAGGAGTTGTGGATGAAGCAGAAGGTTATTGATGTTTACAAGAGGATGTAGACAGAATGCAGAAAGTCAGGCGTAGAAGAGGCAAATGGATAAGTATGAGGTGAAAACACAAAATGCTGGAAAAACTCAGCTGGTTAAACAGTCCTTTATGTAGCAAAGATAAAAATACATAACCGACATTTCAGGCTTGAGCCCTTCATCGAAGTGTGAAAGAATGTCGGCAGGTGTCAAAACATAAGGTTGGGTTGGAGGGAGATTGGATGGAGAGAAGAGAGGGAGGGGACAGCAGTGATTGGGGGAAGGAGGGATGGCTGGGTGAGTGGAGGGGAAGGGAGGGGAGAACTGTAAAACTGGAAAGGGGAGGGGAAAGAACAGGTGAGCTGATTAGGAGAAAGAGAAGTTGAAGTTAATGCCATCTGGTTGGAGAGTGCCCAGACAGAAATTAAGGTGTTGTAGCTTATGTGGAGTAACACACACACACACACACAGTCAAGTTGAGGTTGAAGACTGATTTATTGCTCTGCCAGCTGTGAAAGATTATAGATAATTTTGGGAGATAAATTGGGGCAGTTATTTTTTAGTGTAGGTCACATACAAATACATCAAAGCAGATCTCATTTAAAATACTGGAGCTTTGCTCAAGCCAGACAGGTCGGCTCTAATACCCTTTGCAAAAGGCTTTGGGGAGTGCTCAAGAGACTTCACTAATGATTGCTGTGTTGAAAAGCAACAGATGAAAGAACTCGAACGATTAGTCCGGAGCCGGCTGTCTGGGAGTGCAGCTTGCTGTTCTCAGAGGGTCATGTGGTTTTTGCAAGCAGAGAGTGAAAAAATAACAGGCTTTTCTCTGAGACAGAGGGAGAGAGAGTTCTGCAGTTCTACAGTCAGCAGCAGCAGCTGGGACTGGAACAGGACAAGCTGGAAAGTTTGTGGAAAAACCCCATTTGTAAGACGGGGTTGTGAGTACTTAGTTCAGCCTGGTCAAAGCTCTTGTGGTTCATACAAGAGGAGAGGACTGGCCGCCTAATGTTTAACTTGAAGTAAGAGAAATAAAAAGGAACTCTGTGGTGACCTGAAAGAAAGAGGTTATCATCTGGAAAACCCTAATGGGGCAAGTTTCTCTGAAGTGGCTGATTAAAAGGAATCAGTTGTTGGTGTCCAGTGAGCAACAAATCTCTCTCTGTAAACTTTGATGGAGAAGGTTTCTTTGGAAAGACACTGAAGTGGCTGGTCACAAGGAATAAGTTGTGGGTGTCCAGCAAACAACAAATCTCTCTCTGAAAACCAACAAGAACCTTCTTGAGAACTTTCAAGCACCAAAGCCTGGTGAACTTCATGTTAAATTCTGTGCACAGTATAAGAATTGCCTGCAACTAGTAAACTTGGAGGAATGAGAAGTGAGATTGGACTGTGAATCAAGGAACTTTTCTGAACTTCTTCTTCTTCTCTTCTTCTTCTTTGGCTTGGCTTCGTGGACGAAGATTTATGGAGGGGTAATGTCCACATCAGCTGCAGGTTCATTTGTGGCTGACAAGTCCCATGCGGGACAGGCAGACACGGTTGCAGCGGTTGCAAGGGAAAATCTGAACTTACGCACACATTATATACACATGTGCTTAGAATTAGAACAGGTAAGTTAGGTTATGAAAGTTAATAGTGATAAGTTAGCATGTGATTCTGTTTTAATGTTTTAAGATAATTAAAAGTAACTTTTGTTTAAATAACCTTTTGTCTTGGTGAATATCTATTGTTGCTGGGTTTTAGGGTGCTCTGAGCTCCTAACAGAATTCTGTTTATATTGACTCCTTGACTCTGACAACAGGAGTGACATCATCACAGCACCAGCCTCCAATTGGTCAGTGTTCCCACCGTTGCCCACTGTTTACCACCATTTGGGAGGTTACATGGGATGATGGCCATTGGTCCCTGCAGGGCCCTTGTGATCGTCAAGTTTGCTGGCCATTTTGTGAGTCAGGTTGTGACTTGGTTTGCAGGCCATTACAGTGTTGTTTCTCCAGTCTGTGGATGTTCAGGATGGGATAGTACATAAGACCATAGAAAGACATCTGAGTGTGGGAGTGTGACTCAGAATTGAAATGGTTGGCTATTGGGAGGTCTCTGTTGTGGTGGATATAGCAGAGATACTCAACGAATACTCCCATGGTCAGAGATACTCCCAATCTGCGACCCTCCAATGTTGAAAAGGTTACAAAGAGAGCACCAGATGCAGTGAACCAGTCCTGTGGATATACAAGTGAAGTGTCACTTCACTTGGAAAGTCAATTTTGGGCCCTATGGTGAGGGAAGAGGTGCGAGTATGACACCTCCTGTGGTGACAGGAAGGTGCCAGGATGGGGAGGCGGGGGTGAAATAGGTGTGGAGGGATGAGTACATGAGGGATTCATCGAAGGCAGAGAGGGGAGGAGAAGGAAAAATATCTGGTGGTGGGATCCTGTAGTAACTGCTAGAAACTCCAGTGAATGATGTGTTTAATGGGGAAGGCTGGTGGGTGGTAGGTGAGGATGAGGGGGATTATATGTTTGTTATGCCTGGGGGCACAGGAGCCCAGGGCAGATGAGTGGGGAATGGAGGTGATGTAGATGAGTTGATGATGGTGGAGGGGAAGCCACATTTGTGGAAGAAGGCAGACATTTTGGAAGATCTGGACTGGAACACTTCATCTTGGGAACAGATGTGGCGGAGATGGAGAAATTGAGAGAAGGGGATGTCACCTCCTCCCTCACCACATTCTGGGGACTTAGTCAGGGCAACACTTCACTTGTATATTCCACAGGACTGATTTACTGCATCCGGTGTTCACTTTGTGGCCTTCTCTACATTGGAGAGACCAGTTGCAGATTGGGAGATCGCTTCACTGAGCACCTCATCTCCATCTACCACAACACAGACTTGCCAGTAGCTAACCATTTCAATTCTGAGTCACACTCCCATATTCACATGTATGTCCATGGCCTTATGTACTATCCCACCCAGACCACCCACAGATTTGAGGAACAACACCTTATTTTCTGTGTGGGAATTCTCCAGCCAGATGGCATTAACATCAACTTCTCTGTTTCTCTTAACCTGCTCACTTTTTCTTTCCCTTCCCCCTTTCCAGTTTTTGCAGTTCCCGCCTACCTAACTATCTCTCCTCCCCCTGATTGCTGCAGTCCCCTCCCTCCACCTATCATCTCCTGCCTTTGACACCCCCCCCCCACCCATCCCCCCTACAATCCTTTTGTTTCGGCCGTCTCCCGGCATTCTTTCAGACCTTGATGAAGGGCTCAGGGCCAAAACATTGGTTATGTATTTTATCTTTGGTACAGAAATGACAAACTATTTGACCAACTGAGTTTCTCCAGCATTTTGTGTTTTTTTCTTCAATCACAATGTCTACAGATTTTTGTGATTTACTCCTAAGTGTGAGGTGATACATTTTGGAAGGACAAACCAGAAAGCTGAGTACTGGGTGAATGGTCAGTTTCTTAAGAATTTGGATGAACAGAGGGACCTTGAGCTCCCTATCCATGCATCCATCAAGGTTTCCATAGAGGTTGATAGGATAGTTAAGAAGGCTTCATTAATAGGGAGATTGAGTTTACAAATCTCTGCTGAGACCATACTTAGAATATTCTGTTCAGTTCTGGTCACCTCACTACAAAAATGATGTGGAAGCTGTGGAAAGGTTGCAGTGGAGATTTACCAGGATTTTAGATGGATTGGAAAATAAGAAAAGCTGTGACTTTTATCTTTGGAGTGTACAAGGATGAATGGAGACTTAATAGAGGTCTACAAGATTATGAGAGGGATAGATAGGATGAACGGTCAGCATCAGTTTCCCAGGGCAGGAATAACAAACACCAGAGGACATGTGTACAGAGTGAAGAGCGGAAAGTTTAGGGGAGACATCAGGGCTAAGTTTTTTACACAGAGAGTTTTGGATGCCTGGAATGCCTTGCCAGGGGTGGTGGTGGAGGCTGAAATATTAGGGCATTTAAGAGACTCTTTGACAGGCACATGGATAGAAGAAAAATAGAGGGTTACAGGGTAGGGTGGGTTTAGAACTTTTTTAAGGAATATATAGGTTAGCACAACATTGAGCTGTGCTGTAGTGTAATATGTTTTATGTTCTAAACAGCAGATGATGGCATTCCAAAAAAAAACCTAGAAGTTCAACAGTTCAGGAAGGATTTGAGGCAGCACAGAACGTTTGATGATTCTGACTTCAAATTCTAAACCCTGCTTTAGGATGGAGGGTGAGATGGAATTTTATGGAAGGGTAGAGGAAGGCAAGGGGAAATAGAGGAGGAGAGGAAAGATGCAACATGGGAGGAGGGTTGAAAGATTCCTCCAGGAACTATGGTGGGAATGGGTGGTAGAATGAAATCTACTGCAATCCAGCTATCAACTTTATATTGCCTATAACAAGCAGATGCAGTCACTGTGTATGCCACTTAGATCTGTGATCCACTTCCCATCATCGTGAAAATGACTTCCATTTCATCCTCTGCACCTCCTCCATTCAGCAATATTCCACCTCCAGCCCTTTTATGATTTCATGTCATAATAACCAGCCTAAATCCACCTTGGGAAGGATCATTTCTCACAACCAACACCAGCTCCACCCAACAACCACCCCCCCTCCTTCTCCCCCTCCCCCACCCTGAACGCTTCTTCCCTAAATCCATTAACAACCTTTCCATCTCGTAATCTTCTGGCACACCATCAAAAGGCATAAAGTACCCTCTCAAAGCATTATAACTACATGAACCCATTGAAATCCTGAAACCTTTCAAATGATAATTTACATTTGAAGTAGAATGGCTGTTCCTGTATTTAAAAATCACCGTTGTAAATGTACAGTGGTGTAGTAACATTTGATTAGTTTGTTGACAGGGAAAGAACTAGCTCAAGCTAAGGACAGCAAGACCTTGATTTCAGATCTTATGAACAGGAAAGCAGCTGAAATAAAATCACGACAAGCTAATTTACTTCAAAGTTATTTATTGTTGCCACTGACTTCCCAAGACCAGATTTATTAAACGGAGTCTCTCAACTTGCTACAGTGAAATAAATATAAATTCAATTGGAAAAAAAGGATAAAATATTATTAATTGATGATAAACTATAATAAACAAAAGAAATTTATGATAGAATATCTGCAAAGTTTGTTGGCACTGACAGCCAACTCAGTATCTTGAATTGTTCATATCATGACCTGTTTCTTCAGTCTGAATAGGGTTCCTGGCTTGCAAACATAGTACAGAAATGCTGGAGGAAGTCAGCCGATCTCACAGCGTCAATAGGAGGTAAAGATATTTTACTGAGCCCTTCCTTATGGTATAAAAAAGAACAGGAAGGCATCAGAATAAAGACTGAAGAATGGCAGGGGAAGGGGACCTAATGCTAATACCATCCAGTTGGAGGGTTCACAGTCAAAAGATCAGGTGTTGTTCCTCCATTTTGTGGGTCGATTCAGTCTGGCAGTGAATGAGACCATGGACAGACATGTGAGCAAGGGAATGGGGTGGGAAATTGAAAGGGCCACTGGGAGATCCATGCTATTGGAGTGGACCTAGCCGAGGTGCTCAATGAAATGATCACCTATCCATTTCAATTCCTTGCTCCATTCCCTTGCTGGCACATCCGTTCATGGACTCATGCACTTCCAGACTGAGACCACCTGCAAATTCTGTCTCAACTTCTGTCTGTGCACCCTCCAACTGGATAGCATGTGCATCAACTCCCCTTTTCTCCTTCTGTCTCTGTCTCCTTTCAGAGCCAAAATCAATTTTCACCTCTCCTCTCTCCTATCCTTTTACCATATAGAATTAACACCTTTGTCTGTTGGTCTATACTCCTCCCCTTCCCATTCTTCCCCCAGTCTTTCATTCAGACATTTGACTTTATTCACTCCAATATTGAAGAAGGGCTCAGGTCCAAAACAAGGAACCTTTACCTCCTGAGGACACTGCAAGACCAACTGAGCTCCTCCATACTGATTTTTTACTGCAATCAGTATTTTTTACTGCAATCAGCATCTGCAGACTTTCATATTTCACATGCAAACATGGTAACTGGAAATCTTTGGATCATAGATTGCTATTAGTTTAAGCAGTGCCACAGGAAATATGACCAAGAGAAGCAGATTTCTTTACACATTCAATGTTACAAGTGTTCATTTCAGTGGGACCATTCGATCTATATTAGGGTTTTAATTGAGAATGTGGTTTTCATCCATAACATCTTAAACCAGGAGTGTCTTTGGGGAATGAAACAGTTATCTGGCCTGATTGCATTTCCAGCAATTTCTGTTTTTCTGATATCTGGCATCTGCTCTTTGGTTGCCTTTGGGAATGTGTATATGAATTGGTGGACACAGTCATGCCCTACCAGCCTTTTGGTTATGGACCTGAAATGGATAGTTGAAGAGCATCACATTTCATTGATAAGAAAGACAAAATTTCTGATGGAGAAATCTTTTTGTAATACTTTATTTATCATTTTAAATATATTTAACAATAATCATACCCAATACAAAACATCAAGAGAACCCCTTCCTCCCTCTTCCCCCTCCCCTTGATATGTCCTATTAAACAGAGAAAGAAGAAAGAAAAGGAAACACAATAACTATCATCCCTTTGTCAGTGCGGACAGTAAAGCATTAGGAGACTCGATGATACCACAGTGTTAAAATCTTTACAGAGGTCTACTGGCTACTCAGTAGTGTTAATAACCCTATAATGACACCACTGAGGTCCCTATATGCTCTAAAAAAGGCTGCCAGATGCTTAGGATACCTGAGATTGTATGTGACTTTTTCAAGTGGGTTGCAGCTATTCCTCTCTGAGGACCATGAGTAGAAGAGAGTCAGACTTCCATGTTACTGCTCTGCACCTCATGGCCACACACAAGGCAATTTCTGTGAATTTATTTTGAGAATTAGTATCTACAAACCATGGTAAAGTTCCCAGAAGACAAAGCTCTGGGTCTACTGGGAAGTTGACTCCCATGATCTTGGTTAGGGTGTCACAGAGGTCATATCAGAAGGGCCTCACCTTTGTGCAAAGCCAGGTAGAATGTAAAAAGGAGCCAACCTCTACACCACACCTAAAATGCATCTCTGATAATTCAGGTTTATATTGGTGTAATTTCTGTGGGGTGAGGTACAGTTGATTGAGAAAATTATAATGGGCCAATCTCTACCTGGCTTTGATAGTAGCCCACAAAGTTCCCTGACATAGATCTGACCAGAGATGTTCACCAATTGTTGTGTCTAAGTCTGACTCCCATCTCACCCTAGATTTATGCAAACCTGGCTTTGGGCTCTCACTTATCAAAAAAAAGTACTTTCTAGAAATAGACTTAAATATATTTCCTTCATGGAGTAGTTTTTCCTTTTCAGTGAGTCCCGGTAGAGTCATTTCAGGGCCCAATTTGGCCCTAAGGAAGGATAGTAACCAAAGGTGACAGAAAAGGTCTTATTGGACAAGTCATATTTCTTCTTCAGCTGTTCAAATGACATGAAAAGTCCTTTATCATAACAATCTTCCAGATGTTGTATCCCCTTATGATACCAGGTTTCCAAAATGGTATTGTAAAAAAAAATAATGCGTATAAATTCATTCTATCTTAATGGTTTCATTGGTGACATATTTAAATAAATATGAGAGTCTCAGATGGTTAATGTGAGCAGTTCCTTTGGACATTTAACATTCTCACTGCCCATGGGAAATATGATAACCCTTTCATTCCTGGAATCATCCTCGTGAACCTCTTTTGAACCCTCTCCAACATCAGGACATCTTTTCTTAAATAAGGAGACCAAAACTGCTCACAATACTCCCAAGTGAGGTCTCACCAGTGCCTTATAAAGCCTCAACATCACATTCCTTCTCTTATATTTCAAGGTGATTTTTTTTTCTTATTCTTCTAAACTTGAGAGAATCTAGGCCAAGCATTAACAACCTCTCCTCTATGTTAATCCTTGGAAATAATTCAGTAAATCTTTGCTGCACTCACTCTCTCCTTTTATACATAAGGAGCCCAAACCAGTGTACTGTATTCCAGTTGCAGTCTCGCGAAGGCCCTATTTAATATCTTTACTTCTGTAGTCAAATCTCTGTGCCATCTGACTTCCTAACACAAATACAAATGTTTTGGGTTTTTTTCTCGACTTTGATTTCCCAGCTGGGAGCTGTCTCCTACATCGATCAAAAGGGAAGACATGACATGCTTGCCAGTTCTTGTGGGACTTTCTGACCAGCTGAGCTTTTAAATATATACACTTGCCACCTCAGGATGGCAACTTCATCCTTTACAGTTTTCAGAGGTCTTGCTTTGTAAGCTTCCACTGTCACATATGCTGGAAAAGGTCAGCAAGTCTTGCGGCATCCATAGGAAGAATTACATCTAACGTTGTTTACCCTTATCCATCAATAACCCCGAAGTTGAGAGCTTGGGAATGACAGAATTTAATAAGCACAAGACTTTGGTTGGCCCAGATCCAGGTACAGGAGTCCCAAAAGTGGGGAGGGAGGTCCACCTTTATGACCAGGTCATAAGAGAACGACACCCTATACCAACAGTGGAGGAAATACTTCAAGAACTAACTACCAGAAAGGTATTCTCAAAAATTGATCTGAAATGGGGCTATCATCAATTAGAGCTGGATCCAGATTCCCGAGATGTAACAACATTTGTGACTCACTGTGGATTGTAACGTTACAAGAGACTATCATTTGGAATTAATGCAGCTTCGGAGACCTACCAATATGAAATCCATCGAGTGATTCAAGGCATTTCTGGAGTTGCCAACATTTCTGACGACATCATAGTCCATGCACCAACGAAGGAAGAGCATGACAAAGGTTGAGGCGTGTACTATCTAGACTACAGCAGGCAGGCCTTACCGTGAATGGAAACAAGTGCCAGTTTGGTGTGTCAGAAATGGACTTCATGGGACATAGACTTACATGGGAAGGACTAAACCCTGCAGAGGCCAAGGTGAAAGCTATTGCAGAGGCACGTGCACCTCAGAACACAACAGAGGTGAGGAGATTCCTGGGATTGGTCAATTTTTGTGCAAAGTTCATTCCTAATTTTGCTACAGTGGCAGAACCACTAAGGAAACTAACCAGGAAAGGTGTACCATTTCATTTTGGATCTGAGCAGAAGAAAGCGTTCACAGCGCTGAAGCAAAGCCTGACAGATGCAAAAACTCTTGGATATTATGATCCGGCGGCATCAACCAAAGTTATAGCGGATGCCAGCCCGGTTGGTTTAGGAGCCGGGTTGGTTTAGGAGCCGTGTTGGTCCAGATGCATGATGGAGGACCAAGAATCATTGCCTATGCCAGCAGATCGTTATCAGATGTGGAAAGAAGATATTCTCAGACAGAGAAAGAAGCACTCGAACTTGTATGGGCCTGTGAGAGGTTCCATGCATATTTATACGGCATTGAATTTGAACTCATCACAGATCATAAGCCATTAGAGGTGATCTATGCACCTAGATCCAAACCATGTGCCAGAATAGAGAGATGGGTACTCAGACTACAACCCTACAAATATAAAGTAATCCACATTGCAGGGAAAACAAACATTGCTGATCCGCTGTCCAGATTAGTGAAGGATGGTGGTCCACAATCCAAGTCAGAATTGGGAACAGAAACAGAGAGCTTTGTACGCTTCGTAGCTATTCAGTCGACACCGAAAGCTGTGACTACGAAGGAAGTCGAGAGAGAATCCGAACGTGATCCAGAACTCATGGAAGTAAGAGACTGCATACAGAGTGGACAATGGGACAAGCGTACTCACAAGGCTTACATTCCCATTAGAGACGAACTTTGTTGCATCGGACAGTGTGTATTAAGAGGTTGCAGATTGGTGATACCGCAAAGATTGAGACCGAAGATCGTATCCTTAGCGCATGAAGGACTCCTAGGCATTGTTGGTACCAAGCAAAACCTCAGAACCAAGGTATGGTGGCCAGATTGTGATAAGGATGCAGAGAAATTTGTTAAAACTTGTCACGGATGTCAAATCACAAGTAGGAGTAATCCGCCAGAACTGATCCGGAGTACGCAACTCCCGACAGGACCATGGATCGACGTAGCTGTTGATTTTCTTGGACCTTTACCGACGGGTGAATCAATTATGGTAGTGATAGATTACTACAGCAGATACTATGAGTACGTGGTGTTGAAGTCCACAACCACTGAAAAAACAATACAAGCGTTAGCAGAGATATTCGCAAGATATGGATTACCTGTTACATTATACTCTGACAATGGTCCACAATTCATTTCAGAGACATTTGCGGAATACATGAGGACCACAGGTATCCACCATCATAAAGTAACTCTGAAATGGCCGCAAGCCAGCGGGGAAGTAGAGAGACAAAATCAGTCCATTGAAAAACGATTGAGGATTGCACACGCAGAAGGACAAAACTGGCGAGAAGCATTGCTATCTTATGTGGCTGTCTATCGAGCATCGCCTCATGCAACCACTGGAAAAAGTCCTGCAGAAGCATTTTTTTGGGAGAAAAATCCGCACAAAAATGCCAGAAATAAAGGAAATCCGAGACGACCAGGAGATGAGGGACCACGATGCTGAAAAGAAAGGTGCAGCAAAGCTGTACACAGATTCGAAACGTGGAGCCAAGTACTCAGACATCATGCCAGGAGATAATGTTCTAGTGAGGCATGAAACTGGTGGTAAGCTAGACACACCTTATTACCATCAACCCTATACTGTTGTATCCAGAAGTGGCAGTATGGTGACAGTCAAGTCTCTGACTGGAGTCCTGTATAAGAGAAATGTATCAGGTGTAAAAAGGTACCAGTCCAGAGATACATCGAGCGAAGAGGTTGAAAGGCCAATACGAGATGCTGAAACTGAGAGACCTGATGATGTTCCAGAGGCAGTTACCAGCACTCCTGATGAAGTGACTAGAGTGCCAGAAACACCCGAAGCCGTGGCGAGCAGTATTGCCGACGCTGAGAATGAACAACCGAGAAGCGAATACAATATCGCAGGCAGGCCGAAATGAAACCGGAAAGTGCCCAAACGATACGAAGACTTTGTATGAGACCTAGGATTTGAGTTTCTAGTGGGCAGGACAGCCTCATACATACAATAGCACACAGGTAGGGAAAAATGTACAAGGAGGAAACATATCACTACACCCTTTATTTCCTGTGAGCTTCTCCAACACATTTGTGTATTGCACTCAACCTGGTCATCAGTAGATCTTGTTTAGCTAGCTTTCATTATACCCTCTGAAGGATTAAATAAGGCCCGAGTCCCAGAATAAATGCTTCCATATGTTGAAATAAACATGCAGCAAACTATATGGTCTCTTTACCCTACTCCTAATTTTTGAGAAGACCTTAGCTGATTTGGTGGCTCAAGGCTGTTCATTCCTGTTCCCAGCCTTGAATGTTCCCAAATGACTGAGAATCTACAGCACTGAGAGAGAGAACACTGTGCCTGTTAGTCACTGCGGGGTCTTATTGCATAAACGTTCACCACACAATCTAAGTTTGTTTCTTGTTTTAACTAATTCACAAATCAATTATAAACAGGTTACTGCCTCTGCTAAAGACTGCACATAACATTTCTGTAAAATAGCACCAGAGAGAATCATTTCCATGCTGCAATCTTATTTCAGCTGCAGTCATTTCAAACAATGCGATGACTGAATTCAGAACAAAGCCAAGATATTTTATGCAAATTTTATTCAAATATATATATTAATATTTCAAAATACTGAAAGATTTTGATTATATTTGGCTATTACGAGGTGACCAGGTGTGATTTTTAAAATGGCATTTCTGATATAATAAAATATAATAGTAGCTTTGTTTTAGTCTTCATCTGATCTAGGTGTTGAAGGCATCATATCTCCATGCATTAATAGACTTTTCTGCTGCTTAAATGTTTCCAGTGACTGGAGACACTAAGCAACCTGGCCCATGTGTTAGTTGTGTGTGATCAGATGGACCTTTAGTAATTGTCATTTACCCAAGGTTTTGGGGGATTGAGGGAAATCTGTCAACACAATTAATTTAAAAAAAAAACACAAGGCAACACATGTGCTATGAACTGAGAGAGAAGTTGGAACCATGCACAAAACATTGTATTTGGAAAAACGGAAACATTCAAGCATAAAATCTCAGCAGGCAAAATTTGCAATCAGGAGGAATACATTCAAGCAACATCAGACAGAACGCAGCTCTCAGAAGTGGAGATTGAGCTATGTTAGTCTCCATCGACTGCCACCATTTCATTAACATTTATCATAACATTAGAGCTGTAATTGCATCCTCAATGCAACTTTGGTCATGAGGATAGCAAAGAAAACACCGTAGGGTTGAGGGGAAGGGAAATGGAACCTGCATGTGTTTGGGGGGAGGGCCCGTGATTAGCGTTTGGCATAAGCAGCATCAGTTTTAAGAGACCATGGTGGTAGGGGGCAAAAAAGCCATGAGCATATATCTAGCATTATATCACATTATCAGTACTGGGTGCAGGCCATTAGGTTCTGCTCTCTCATGCTCGTGTGCCTGCTCGACATCAACCTCCTTACTACTCCAACTATCAGTATCACTGTTCGCCTTCACTTAAATATCCAGCTCTCCCTTGCCGGCAGAAGCCCCAATAATTGCTACGTGTTTATTGCCTTTGGAGTGCATTTGTTTTATTTCCCAGAGATCTTTTAATTTTATTCATAGATTCCTCATTTTGAATTCCCCACAGGTAGCCATGACTTCCCAAGCTGGTTTGTGCCAAGCATTTGACTTCCATCCATTCTTACGCTGCTCACTTCTTCCAACTGGTTCCCCTCTTCAAACCTGGAATATTTCCCTCACAATAAACAAAGAATAATGACTAAATCTTTCACAGAGGGCAGCACAGATAGCATACCAGTTTGTGCCATGTTGTTACAGTGCAAATGACTGGGGTTCAAACCCAGCATTGTCCTCTGGGTGCTCCAGTTTCCTTCCATCGTTCCTAATGTGCGGGGGTTGGAAGTCAATTGGGTGTGTTCGGACAGCATGGGCCAGAAGGGCCTGTAACTGTGCTGTATGTCTAAAAAAAAGAATTATGAAACATTCAGTAATGGCTGTGGTTTGTTGGTTTCATTGTATTTTATTGACATGTATACAATGAAAGAAGTCATTTTGCTTGCTATCCAGGGGGTGCCATTCTTTGGAGCCAGTTTGAATACAAAACTTCACAGAAAAAAAACATTGTGATGAAAGTAAAGTTACAAGATTCAGTACGACAGTGCGCAAAAGTAGGAGAAAAATACAGCAAGTCACGAGGCGTTCTCGGAAATCACAGGTGGACAATATTCTGGGCGTGAGCACTTCGAGTATGCTGAAAATCGGGCAGATGGCTGAATAAAAAGATGGGGGTGGGAGCGAGGAGCAAAAGGCTAGCAAGTGAGAGGTGAATAAGGTGGAAAGAGGAAGAGGAGAAAGAGGCGTCGTGGTTAGCACAAAACTATTGCGGAGCCAGCAGGCTGGGTTCCAATCTGCCGCTATATAGAATTTGTAGGTTCTCCCCGTGGGTTTCCTCTGGGTGCTGCAGTTTTTTCTCCACATTCCAAAAAGTGTATGGGTCAGAAGGTTAATTGGTCATGCATATGTATTTGAGTGGCATGGGCTCATGGTGTGGAAGGACCAGTTACCGTGCTGCATCTCCAATTAAAAAAAAACTGAGGTGATAGGGGAGAGGGCAGAGGCCAAGAAAGATGCTCTCTGATTGGAGCAGGAAGGGAAAGGGGCGAGGAGCTTGAGGAATGGAGACAGAGCAAGGGGAATAACAGAAATTGGGGAAGGTGATATTGATGCCATCTGGCTGGAGACTGCCAAAATGGAATATAAGGTGTTGTTCCTCCAATGTGTGAGTGGCCTTTTCCTGGTCACTCTCTTTGCCATTTAAACCTGTGCTGCCCCAATTGCACTCAAATTAACCCACAAACCACTACATTTTGGATGGGTAGAGGAAACCAGAGCACTCGGGGAAAACCCATGCAAACATGGAGAGAACACACAAACTCCTCACAGACAGCACTGAATTTGAACCCGGGTCGCTGGCACTATAATAGCTTTTCACTAACTGCTACTCCAATCGTGCCACTCAATGTCAATGCTCAAACTGAGTTTTTGGCATCTTAACACAAGTCATGCCAGATTTATGCACAGCAGCAGCCTGTATTTCCAGGAGTTACTCAGTCATTGGTAGATGGACAGGAATCAACAGTGAGTCACAGATTTGTATAAACTGCCTCCATGGTGGCATTTACTGCCCTGGCTTTAATACCACCTGAGTAGCCATGGTATTCTGCCCGATGTACCAGCCTTAGCCACCATAGCCGCTCCCCTTGTTCTCCCAACATCCACTGCCTCTCCTAAAGTTGGGACCAACATTAATGTCATTAAACCCACGTAAGATGCAAGTGTGTCTCACATGTTATGCTGTTTGGTTTTATCCCTCCTCTAGGTTGGACTATGTCCACCCCATCGTTTGAAAGACCATTATCAAGTCTTTTTTTAAAATCAGTCTCTTTTCCAGAGCAAGAATACCAGTTGCAGAATTAGAGGACTTTTAAGATGAAATACTTCAGGATGCCCCTTGGAGCTGCTACTGTTACTTTGGAAAGCAACAAAGATCTGCCTTATCTCAGTGGCATTATAAGCCGATTGGCTCAATAGGCTTCCCTGACAAGATATATTATTGAGGCAGTAGACTGCCCAAGGTAATGAAAGTTGTATTGCTTGATCTGTGACAGGGATCACCTCAAACCCCGCTGTTGAAGGCTGAATTGCTGTATTTTGCAGTCCCAGCATGCAAGTAGGATGTCTTTCTTGATGCAGCGTAAAACCAGGGTTCCAACTATGGGTTTGTTATCTATACATGATAATAAAAGAATTTTCATATTAACTCTGAGATAAACTGATTATAAAACTGTTCTGTCAGTGTAATATATCAATTCCGAGGATCTGTTCTGCACCAGTGTCAGCTTTTGACTTTTGTTCTATGCTGTTGAGTGGGGTAAGTATCAGTCAATCTGGTATATGAAGTTATTGGGGAAATGCTTAGGCTCCACAAGAAAAATAGCAGTTCTTGATGCACTGGTGCAATGGGAGGAAGTTTTGACCCTGGTAGCTCTTCCAAGGACTCATTGACCTTGAAATGTAGTGGGTTAGGATGGCACTGTCCAGCCCAGGAATATGTACATCCAGCATTGAAATTATTGGAATCATTCTGCAGAGAAAGACCCCAATTCATCCTGCATTTGCCCATAATTTTTTTTTTTCAATTATTTACTCCATTCTCTTTTGGAAGTTAATATTACATGTATTTCTTGTGTTCCTCGAAGCAGTATGGTCCATTTTATAACAGCACTGTTGTTTATCCACTTTATCAGAAGTCTGTGTGCTTTGAATACTGAATGTATTTTATCAAAACATTTCATGATTTATTAACTCCTTTTATTACATGGTCTCTTATCCATCTTGAAGCAGCATGGCCATTCGGCTGCTGCCCCAGGTGTTGTTTGTGTGGAGTATACAGCTTTTCACTGTAACTGCATGGCTTTTCTTCAGCTCTCTGGTTTCCTCCCACGATCAAAAGACATGGTTTGATTGGCCTTGCGTAAAAGGAGTGGTGAAATCTGAGAATATTGGGTGAATAAAATAGGTGGAGAGGCATCTGCATTGTTTTGGACTGGAAGAGTCTGGTTTGGTACCATATTGCTTAGGCTCTAATAATCAGCTGCTTCTGTTGTACCATATAACCATCTGTCCGATCATCATCAGAAAGCCAGCAGGATAATTGTGAGTGTTCATCTCGTTGAGTTGGCACCTGATCTAGACAAATTTTATATTTTTAATTCACTTAAGGTCCTCAACATAGTAGCCATAGGAACAAATAAGCTTGGCTTTGGTTTAGCAACTCCTCCATGCAGCTGCTGTAACAGTGCTGCCACTGGTACAGACCCAGTAGGAGTGAGGGAGTGGAGATGTGGTCTTCCAGTGCTACTGCACAAGGTCAGGCTTCCCAGCCATAAGCCCTCTCAGCCCAAGGGCAGCAGTCAAAGATTCCCAGAGCCTAATGCCCAAGGTGGTATTGTTCATGTTTGGCATTTAGCTCAGTCCTGCAGGCTTTGAGGAAGCAGGAGACTGGCACAGGGCACCTGAGGAGAACACCACACCCACTAAGAAGCAGCCAGGGATGGGACGCTGCAAGGCAGGAAACCACAGCAGTGGACCAGCGTGGAGTTTGGCAGCCAAGGGCTTCACACCAGGCTGTAGGCTGCTGGCGACTGGCTTTTAGGAACCAGGCACTGGGAGCTGTGAGGGTTCCAGTGGCAAGCAGGGCTCCCGCAGAGCCTCTGACCCTGATGGCTTCCTGATTCAGAGATCAAGGACTTGGATGGCTTGAGCTCAAGTTCACTGCTGGACTGCACAGAAGACAGTGTGGCTACAGTGGCACAGGGAACAGCAGCATTAGAGGTGGTGGTGGAATCCACAAATCCTCGGCCTCTGCAGAGATTCTCTTTAGTTTTTTCTTTCTCCTCTTGGCAGTGATGCTGGACTGATGACATCTCTTTGTATGCCTTTACAGGGTAAACAAAGGAAAACAAATGATAATAAGACAATCCTCACATTGATTCTGAGATAAACTGATTATAAAACTATTCTGCCTTGGTGAGAAGTAAAAGGAACACGATAATGTATTCTCTGCTACATAAACAATCTTCGTGCTCGGGTTCCAGTCAAAGATACAGAAACAGCAGGATGCAAAAGAATATTGCAGTGGGGATGTCGTGTGACTCCAACTCCATCTCCTCTAAAAGTGCCACATGATGTGGTTCTAGCTATGGGGTGTGCAGAGATTATAAAGTATGGAGGAAGATGAAAGTGACTAATAACATTTTACAGTCTGTCCTTTTAACTTTGAGGCTTGTATTCACTTACTTTACCACTTCCTGCATTTTGTTGTCAGCTCTGCTGTTTTTGGTCATCGTAATAACTTTAAATCAGAAAAATCTGGGCCTGATTCCACTGAAGGGAATGTGTTTAAAAAATGTGATCTGAATCTCCAGTGCAGTAGTACAGTGCTGCATTGTTGAAGGTGAAATCATTCAAATGTGGATTTAACTTTCCTTTCGAGTACGGCATCTTTTTTTTAAAAAAAAGGTCTCTTTGCACTGCTTCTCTGGTGTATTTCTCAAGAAATCAATCTTTCTGGTGTTACTTGCAAGAATTATTGTCTACTGTTGTTTCCTTTTGAATAGCCATAGATATTTAGTGCATTGAGAGCAGTCTATAAAAAAAAACTACAAAATTATGTCTGTTTTGAGACCTTGATGTACTTTGTTATACTCAGTTGGTCTGCTGTGTCCACACTAGATGGTTTGCAACATTCTTTTTCTCTTGTTTGCAACCTGGGGTTTGTTAAACTTTATATTAATTTCTGAACACTTTTGCCAAAGTTTATGACTAGCCACTTTTTCTATTCCATAAGGAAATTATTGCCTTACTTTATTTGATGTTATTTTTGCTGGTTCAAGAATCTGCTTCTAAATCTGTGTCTCCTGGCTTAACAGTGAGCCTGGCAATGAAACATTATGGTGTGAGAAGGCAGCAGAAAATGTTCAGAGAGCTCTGTTGTGGAACACAAATTTCCTGGTTCCAAATTCTTTAATTCCAAAAGTTTTGCTAATCTCCAACTTAAAGTGCAAGAAATTCGAAATGGAAGAAATCCTGGAAATACTCAGCAAGTCAAGAAACGAATCTTGAGAAACAACCGGTTAACATTCCAGATTTCTAGTATCTGGAGTTCCTCTCAATTAATTTCCCCTGCCATTGCTAATGCATTTGTACGAGTTTCCACCCTTTACAATGTTCGTCAATTTAAAATATTTCCCCACTTCATTAATGCAGCACAGAAATGTAATTTGCACATTTGTGTACCAAATTGTATCTTTCAATTCAGTATAAATGTTGACGTAGAGCAAAACAAGACTTTGCAGTATACCTTCACAATTTTGTTTCAGAACCAAACTACATAATTCTCATTTGTGTACTACTTACAAAGACAATCAGTTGTCTCACCTAATCTTATAGCAGAAATGTCATCACAAGCTGACCCCCTGCTGTCAATGTCATGACACACAAAATGAAACAAATTAAAATCCTCCCTTCAGAAAATTCTATCAGTAACCAATGTGAACAATTATTTGGTTGCTACTTCCTAATTTATTAGCCATTAGTCATGGGTTCACCCTTGGTATTTCATAGCATAACATAAACAACATAACAATTTACAGCACGGAAACAGGCCATTAGGCCCTTCTAGTCCGCACCGAACCAAACACCCCTCTCTAGTCCCACCTCCCTGCACAATGCCCATAACCCTCCATCTTCTTCTCATCCATATACCTGTCCAACCTTTTCTTAAAAATAATACAATTGACACCAGTAAAGAAGAGATTGGCTCATGATACAGAAATATGAACAGTTGGGAATGATCATTAAAAGATCACAATTTACTTGGGTTCAAAATGACATCGCAGATTCTGAGTGACGAGCTCAAGTATCTGATGTATCTTGTGTTAACCTGGTGATTACAGGGACAATTCTATATCTCTGCCTTCCTGGAGGAAGAAGATGGTGCACAGAATGTCATTTTGTGAATAAGGGCAAATTACAGTTGACTACAAAGATTTTGCTTTCTGACCACGCTTTGGGTGTATCTTACGGATGTCAACCTGCTGATTACAAAACCCACCTTAAAGTTTTCCCATTACTTCCCATAATTTAGATCTAAATTTTTTTTAATGATTTCCTGTCATATTTAACTCTATTTCAAGCATATAAAACCATGAAGAGCAGCATGTCATTAAAAATTCATCTTCCGTATACAGACTTGGACTTCTTCCCTGCTGATCTTAGTGCAGTCAGTGATGAACATGGAGAAAGGTTTTACCAGGATATTGCGACCAAGGAAAAGTGGTATCGTGGCTATGGGAATGCATCAATTCTGGCTGACTATTGTCGGACACTGACACATGAGGCATCAGATGCTGAAAATCAGCGGCAAAACATTTTTTAGGTCAGTTGAACTAATGCAATATGTCAGTATCGCCGACTGTTGTCGGACACTGACACATGAGGCATCAGATGCTGAAAATCAGCGGCAAAACATTTTTTAGGTCAGTTGAACTAATGCAATATGTCAGTATCATTGTGCGATTAAACTTGCAAAATTCAATAAATGTTAATTCAATGTTTCTCCCACTTCCTAAGGGATACAGCAAATCTGAAATTATCTTTGTCTATCATAATCCCCATGTTTTCCAGGAAGCAAACCTTTCAAATAAATTTGTTGTCCAATGTTATTAAAGATATTTCCACCCAATGTCAGCTTCAATGGGAATAATGCTAAACTTTCAGACTTTCTTCCCAGTGTTTTAAGAAAATTGATTTAATAAAGAAATACATCACATGATTCATGATATAATGATGTAGCAAACCAACATATTTAAATTGACAAATGTGGAAGTCATTTGTAGCAATTCTGAAAATCTGCTGCAAGGTTATTTCGGTCATTGAGTTCATGCTGTTGGAACATTCGTGCAGAAATGTTTCAAATGTTCATTGATAACTGATGAAGTTCCACTGTAAAGTAGAAAGCTTTACCACATAAACATTGTGCATAAGGAGGAACTGGAGGAATTTACTGGGTCAAGCCACATCCATGGGTAGAAATGGTCAATTTTTTTTAAAGCCAGGGCATTTTATCTAGACCAGTGGTTCTCAACATTTTTTCTTTCCACTCACATGCCACTTTAAATAATCCCTATGCCATGGTGCTCTGTGATTAGTAAGGGATTGCTTAACGTGGTATGTGAGTGGGAAGGGAAAGCTGAGAACCACTGCTCTAGACCCAATCGTTACTCAAATATCTTGCTTGACAAAAATTGTCATTGGCCCAATTCCTTTGGAGTTATTAAACCGTGCACATAACAAGTCAATTAGTTACGATTAAAACAGTGGTTTTCAAACATTTTCTTTCCACTCACGTACCACCTTAAAGCAATCCCTTACTAATCACAGAGCACCTATGGCATGGGGAATACTTAAAGTGGTATGTGAATGGAAAGAAAAAGGTTGAGAACCACTGATATAGACCAAAGTAGGAAAAGATGGGCTAAGAGGTATTAGGGCATTGGACAGCAGGTGGATGGTTTCTCTTAACTTCAAATATGCTGGAGAAACTCGGCAATTCACACAGCAAATACAAGATAGACAATGTTTTGGGTCTAACTCTTTCCCTTTTGTATAAGTATAATTGGTTGGTTTCTCTCTTGTGTATAAGCATAATTGGATAAAAATGGATGCCAATCAAAGAAAGGCATGAGAACTAAGCAAATAATTTTAGCATCCAAATATGGGACAATTGGACATGAATTTTTGCAACCTGAAACCTGAGCTATAACCTGCTAACTGCTGGACTTAAAATGAACATCCAAGCAGGTACTCAATTCCTGCAAGTACGTTAATAATTTTCACAGTATGTTTAAACGTGCTTTGCTGGGTTTCTTCTGCTTCCCAAAGAAACTGTGAAATGTGTCTGACACCATAATTATTCAATTATTCAGAAAAATTCATAGATATTTAAGGTCTGAAATTAAAAATACACATCCAACGTGCTGGAAATGCTCATTTGGGTCAAGCAACAAATGATGCATATTTTTAGTCAAAAATTTTGTTACATGCACGATAAATGTTCCTCCTCTACTGGAAATTATTTAGTGATAAAACCTGCCTATGCCACATAACATTCTTTACAGAGTTATGGAGAACCCTGTAGTTGTGGGGAACGTTAACATCTCAGTTTCTCATCTGAAGCTCCATCAATGTAACTGACCCTATTTGCTGTTAACAATCTGGAGTCAGAGTTATTTTGTGCAACGGAACTGAAAGGAGAGAGAAGGGGAACATGAGTGCAGGATGAAATTTTGTTTGAGCTGGCAACAATTGTGAAAGTTAATCTGAATGCAGAGGCTGATGGGATGGAATGTGTTTGCCACTTATATTGAGCCGAATTGCTTCATTTCATGTCTCCTTAGGTACAATTTCTTTTTTTTTTAAAAAGGCTGTGTTTTTGCTGTGCTATATGAGCTGGTCAACTCCTACAGCAGGTAATAACAAATAAGCCAAAAATGTAAGGAATATTGTTTACAGCAAGACAAGTATTGCAAGGTACAGAAAAATATATTTTTTTTTAATAAGACAAGAACATCTTTTGCCATTAAGAGATATTTTTCAGCGTCTGGTAATGGCAGGGAAGAAACTGTCCTTGGATCTGGAGGTTCATGTTTTTAAGCACATGTACCCTCTGCCCAACAGAAGGTAGATGAGAGTGTAATTGAATCCTGTAATATGTTTGCTGCATTCCCTTAATGATGGGACATTTTATTCCTCTGAGCTAACTCCCTTCGCCCCAAATTATGGGCTTTTTTTTCTACTTGTTTACAGGCCCCTTGACATCTCATTCACTTCCTGCACCTTTTCTCTCCCTCCCTCTCCCCTCCTTTAGAGATTTTGTCTAGTCCTTGCCTTCTATATCATCAGATAGATTTCCCCTTTTTTACCGATCTTGTTTACCTTATCCCAGACACTAATTTAATTAACTGTTTCCCAATTCTGTCAGTGTTTTTGATCTGAAACAAATAGACTGTTTCAATGCTACACTAATTCTCAATAGCTAAAAAGTTAGGTGGCTTGAACCATATTATCCATTGAATCCTTAACCTGACTGCTTCACTTTGAAGCTTCTGACATTTGAGCATTTCATTGTGTTTGGAGAAGAGAGAAATATTTATTTGTTCTCTTTTTCTCTCTCATCTGAAATTGCTCCATCCTTAGTTGACCCCACTAGATTCCTTATGAATTTGATTAAGCTAATCATTGTTCATGAAGTAATATAAGGAGATGAATACTGGGCAGAGGAGATTAAAATAGAGGGCAAGAATAGATAGAAAGGAGGTGTCATCACCTCATCTTTGCATGATTTAGATAATCTACTGGTCATATTAGATCCATTTTTTTTCTGAAACAAGATTTTTTTTGCATTCTATTTGCTCAGGATAGAAGAAAATGGCAGAAATGGTGAAGTGGTTAAATGCCGTCATCTATTATTGATCCATTAATGATGTTTATAATTAAGGTACATTTATTTAATGCAAATACAAGTGCAATAAAATTCAGTTAATACAAGTTTCCATATTGCAGGCCTTGAATTCAAGATCATAACTTCTGTCTGCATTAAAGATGCATGTTCATATCGCTGCCCTTGAAACCTCTGCTGACATGTCAAATCTGTGCCCAACAAAAGGAATGGCTTGTCCCCTGTGAGCCTCTCAATTTTGTAAGAATCAAGGTTCAAAATTTCCATCTCAGTTCAAATTAGGTGTTTGTTGTCTGACCTAAAGTAATGCACAGATTGAATTGCTTTATACATAAAAAATATCTAACAATAATGATTAATTCACACTAAAATGTATATTTCAAAGATGAGTTGACAAGTTATCAGAGTATAGATGAACAGTTGATCAAATATTATATGGGGTATCTTGTTTCTTGTGCTTTTTCAATCAGAAGTAAATCATCTGTGGAATGAAACTGCACACTTGTAAATATGGAAGTTGAGTTTGAATTAATATGAAGTTTTGTTTGTCTCTGAGGATTGCAAAGAAAATTCATTCTCATTTGTCTTGGGGGTTTGCCTGTGAATGGTTCATCTGCTTCATTATTTCAGTTTTCTTTGAATATTCCAAGTTTTTTTTTCCCCTTCTGCAACTAACTTCAGGGCTGTCATTGAGCCAACAAATTAGTTTGTGTATGAAAATATCCTGAGAAGACCATGTCATGGAAAATCCCACATCTTTGTGTTTCTTACATCTTTGAAATGTGTATAAAGAAGGACAAAGTTTAATTGTGTTATTGGGCCCAAAGAAATATTTTTTGTTGAGGACAAAAAGATTCATTGGCTCCAAAGATCATGCCTGTTTTGAAAGACCTTGTTCATCTAGGCATGCTCATGACACCTATTCCTCAATCAAGTTTTCTTTCCAGCATTACATTTGATTGAATTTTGAATATTTTTTTTCTCTACTTCAAAATACTTAAATGTGATTCTAAAATCAAGTTACTATGTTTTGGACATCATTTCTCTTTCAGCTGAACATTAAAAAGGCAGCAGGTTGTTTGTGCGTGAGGTCTTGGAGAAACTGAGGGAATGATTGTTTAATGGCAAAAATTGGGGTAATATTTGTCACATTTGTGGCCCGAAATGTGAAATTGATAACACCATCAACACATGATTTACCTGTTGAACATCAACGTGTCTTTATTTCTCTGCTTCCATTATTCCACCATTTTGCGCCTGCATACAACGCTCGCATGCCCTCTCACTTCCGGTCAGGTTAATAGCTCAACCTCTATCTGCATACATCTCATGCATATTCATTATCATGACATCATTGTCTTGGGGAATGAGGTCACATAATTTTAAGTTCTACAGCATTGTAACTCATTGTGTCCATTCTGGACTTCTATTCTAATCTTATTATTTAAATGTTCTCGTGCTAGCTAGTAGTCTATGCTACGCTGTGTCAATTGTTCATCTCCATAATTAAGTGCACCTGACTTTCCAACCCCGTCTGGCAATGCATTCCATTCTGGGTAGAAAAAATTAATGTCCCCTCAATCTATTATCCTTTAGATCAATTCCCCCCCCCCCCCCCCCAGGGGGATATGTTTTGCAGTACCCATTCTCTCTATGCTGCAATAATCTTGTATACCTAGGTACACTAACTCATTATTATTCTTGTGAATTTCCTCTGCACCCTTTCCGTAACTATCACTCTTCCTGTTGTGAGGTGATCAGAAATGTGTGCAGTGCTCCAGCTGTGACCTAACTAATTTTTAAAAATTATTATTGTAATGGTACTTCAGCCTCGTTACATTTGTATCATTTTGTCAGCGATTACTATTAATTAGCTGATCCACTGACACTGTTACCTTTAAGGATCATTGGATATGTCCAGAAAGATTCCTGTATTCCTCAGTACTTCCCAGGGATCATTTGATTATTGTGGAACTGCAAGCCTTATTAGTTGTCTTTGCAGCAAGGAGCTTCTGACTTGAATTTGCAGCTGAAGCTGGAGGTGTTGGAAGAGGGACAGGTAAAATGGATAGTAATTTCAGTGTACAACTTGATGTGAACATTGGGTTCCTTACAGTTCTTACAACTCTCTTATGACTGAAGAGAAATGAAGTTGGCTTTCACTGTAAAGCATCACCTCATCTAGCCACATTCCCATTTTTCCTCTTTCTGGTGTATTGATAAATCTGGGTCAAATATAATAATAATAATCTTTTAAAGATTTTTTTTCTGGGGCAACAATTTGGTGAGTTGAGAGATTTTGTGTGGCTACTTAAGGTGCAATTTAGTTTTCTAAATAAAGCTTTGAATATTGCAAAAGTGGCAAGTGTAATTGGGAAAATAACAATCAAAATTGCACTTGTTATTTCACCTTAGAATGTCATCTGGTGCTAATTCCTGAAATTCTGAAGATATATGAAGGGGGAATCTTCACTTTGATATTGATGGTAAACAATTTAAAAGATAGTATTTTTTTTAAAGCCTCAACTTCAAATTGATTTGTAGAAATTTAAATGTGAGACCAGTAAAAATCAAGCACATTTGCAGAACAAGATGCTTCTGTTAGACAACTAAAGGATGGGCAGCTCTCAGGTTGTTTCTTTCCCAGAACAATTGCCTGGCTGTTTGTCTTTGGGACAATGTAAGAACTAGAAACAAGGCAAAGCTGAACCCTAAAATTATGGCAGGACAGTAAAAGAAGAAACCTTACAAAAAAAAACCGAAGTATGTGTCATTCAGTTTACTGTGGGGCAGCTGTGCCAATTCCATGCTTTGAGCTCAACAGGGCACTTCCTGGAGGTCACCATGGTAACGAGCTTTATGCTCTTGTCTCCAAAGAAATTATCTATGTAGTTCTTCATATCAACTGTAGAAATCTGAATTGTATATTGATCTTTACTATCTGGCATACAGAATTATAAAACACATCAGGCAGTTGTGAACAGGAGAACATGAAAAAAAATTAAGGAAAACAGGAGAAAGAAGTATTTGAAGATTAAAATAATTATTTTAAATGCCACCAAAGAAAGAAAAAACAGCTATGACAAAACAAGAAATGGAGCAAGAAAAAGTTGAAGATAAAGAAAAGAGGCCTACCTTGAGGACGGATCCAGGGGCTGTGTGTAAGGTACTGGCCAAGGGAGACAAGCCCAGGAGCTGGAGAGACCTTGGACATTGCTTTGCAGAGTTCTCTCCCGAGAATGGCCACCCACTACAGGTGAAGAAATTACTCTGCACATGCACAAGGAATCACGCATGCGCAGAGAGCAAATAAAAAACCAGAGGCAGCTTTAAAAAAAGCTCAAGAGGCTTCTAGCTCCAGAGGACAGAAAGGAGACCAAGCACTCTGAACAAGGATCTATGGAGAGAATGATGGGGAAAATGAAAGAGACATTTATTTCTACAGTTGATATGAAGAATTACATTTATAATTTCCAGCAATCTATGATGTTATTAACGGAAGAATTTAAGAAATGTGGAGAGGATGTAGCTGAAAATAAGAGTTTTAAAAGGAAAGTGGAAAAAAAATGATGCAGCAGGTGGATAAAAGATTTGAAGTTATGGATGAAAAAAATAAAGGAAATGAATTTGAAATTCAAGGCATCCAGGAACAAATGAAGAAGATATACGCTGAAGTGGCTGCAACAAAAGAACAATTAACGCAAAAGAAATTGACAATTTAGAAAATTTCAGCAGAAGGAAAAAACATAAAGATTTTTGGACTTAGGGTGATGAAACACAGGAAATCAAGAAGTTTTTACAGCGTTGGATTCCAGGAACTTTGGGAATAACTGAATTTCAAGAAGACATTGAGATTGAGAGAGCTCATAGAGCACTGAGACCAAAGCCAGAACCAGATCAGAGACCTTGATCGATACTTGCTAAATTTCTTCATTATGAAATAAAAGAGAAGATCTTGGAACTAATGGCTAAACAGGAGAAAAAAAGGCAATTACCTTTGGTTTATAATGGGAGTAAGATTTTCTTTTACCCTGATATAAGTTTTAATTTGTTAAAAAAGAGAAAGGAATTTAATGCAGTTAAAAATGTATTGTAGAAAAAGGTTATGCCTTTGTCTTGAGGCAGTTTTAAACGTTTTTGTGGGGCCTAATCAGGCAAAGGTGTATGCTGATTCTTTGTCAGAAAGAGAGAGGCAGGTGGCTGTTGATACTTGAAAGATTCCTATAAGTGTGAAAGAGTTAAGATGTAACTGAAAATTTTCTGAGAGTTTAATTGGGAGGAAGGTTTTAACCTACAATTGATCTATATCAATTCTTGATTCAAGATTCTTGAATGAATAAGAATGAATAGCCATAATGCAACAGGGGAATGTATTGTATTTTGAGTGAAATCGTTGGGGAAATGGAGCTGACTACTGTGGAATCATGCGAGCAACCTGTATAGATCAGGGAATTAAAGCCATCATGCGTCTTTGGGGGGAGGGGATTTCTTTTGTCTTTTTTTGGGGTTTTTTTGTCTATATTTGTTTCTTTCTTCTTCTTGTTGAACACCTAAATTAATTACGAATAATACTAGATATGTTGCTAACACTGTGAAAGTGAGAGGTGCAGGAGCAGGTGGATGGATGGACAAAGGATGTTATAGAGGTACCTGATGGCAGGGAAATTAATTTTTGCTAGTATTAATATAAATGAAATGCAGAATCAAATAAAATGGAAAAATACTCATATATATATATATATATATATATATATATATTTATATATATATTAAGTAAATATAATGTTTTTTCAAGAAACTCACTTGATAGAAAAGGAGCATCAAAAGTTTAAAAGAGATTGGTTTGGATTGGCATTGGCATCTTCATTTAATTCAATATTTTAATACATAAAAAATTACCAACTAGAATATTAAATACTACTATAGATACAGTGGGAAGGTATTTAATGGTTACTTGTCAAATATATTCAGAACACTGGACTTTATTGAATGTTTATGCACCAAATGCAGATGATGGAAAATTTATACCAGATATATTTCTGCAATTAACGAGTGCAATAGGGAAAATATTAATAGGAGGAGATTTCAATTTTACCTTAGATCCGAAGTTAGATAGATCAGGTAGTAAAATTATAAAAAGTAAATTAGCTAAGATTGCTATAGATTTAAAGAATGATATGGGTTGTAGATATTTGGAGAAGAACTCATCCAAGTGATAGAGACTATTCTTTTTATTCTTTTAGACATAATACATATTCACATATAGGTATGTTTATCATCTCAAGCTAGAGTTCAAAAGGTGAGAGTTTTATCTGACCATTCACCTTTAATTTTGTCAATTGCATTGGAGGATGAACAAAATATAGGTTATAGATGGAGACTTAATACAATATTATTAAAGGGAAAAGATTTTTGTGATTTTTCTGAAACAACAGCATTTTTTTTTCTAGAAATGAATGAAAATTCAGTCATGAATAATTTTACTCTCTGGGATTACATGAAGACATATTTAAGAGGTCAAATATTAAGTGACACATCTAAGATAAAGAAAGAACATATGAAAGAGGTGGACCAATTGTTAAAGGAAATATTAAATTTAGAGAAGGAATTACATATCCAAAATAATGAAGAGAAAAAAAGATTATTGGAATCAAAAAAATTAAGATTTAATACAATAAAAACTTAAAGAATAGGAAGAGATATAATGAGAATTCAACAGAAATATTATGAACTAGGTGAACTAGGCTACACACAGAAAGTATTAGCATGGCAGTTAAAAGTTGAAAAGAATCAAGAACAATAGTTGCAACAAAGAAAGAAACTGGCCAAGTCACCCATAAGATGCAAGAAATAAATGATAATTTTAGATAGTTTTACAAAAAAAATCAATCAGAATCTCTCGAAAGACGGGAAAAAATAGAGAAATATTTATGACAAGTTAAACAACCTAATGTAACAGCTGCTACACATAGAAAATACCACTAGACTCAATGGAGTTTCCAGTAGAACTGTTTATTTGAATTTTGTGCTCGCCCCTTTAAGACAAACGGGAGTTCTGCCCCATGCAGTGGTGACACCATCACTCAGCCCGGGGTGCGAGCAGTGGCCTAAGTCATGAGGCAGTGAGTAAGCCCTGACGGCACCAACTTCTGCAGCTGCCCTGCCAGCATGGTGGTACAAATGGGGCTGGTTTGCTTACAGCGATGTGAGCTGCCACACAACCCCCCCCCCCCCCACCCCCCAGAACTGGCTTACGCATCCCGCTGCTTGGGCGGTCGGCCTCTCCGTTTGGGTTGTGCCATTTGCATGGGCTGGCTCAAGTCCACGTGAGCTAGCTTTAACTGGTTGACAGTGGAAAATTTTTCCCTGCCCCCAATGTCCAGAGTAAAGGCTTTTCCCGATCGCTGGAGGACCTTCTATAGGCCCTCGTATGGGCGCTGCAGGGGGGATGGGTGCAAGCCTCACCAGACGAGAATTAACTCTGCTGAGTCCAGTTATTTGGGGATGTTTTTCGGGTCCATGCCATAGTGAGTTGGCAGTCAGAGTGTTAACAAGGCGAGCTTGCTGCGGAGATCTAAGAGAAGCGTTGGGATCTCACCTTCCAGCCCAGCGTCTGCTCCGAGAAACTCCCCTGGCAGCGACAGTGGTGCACCATAGACAAGCTCTGCAGATGAGACTTGGAGGTCTTCATTTGGAGCTGTTCATATGCCAAGCAGGATCGGGCCTCGTGCTCTCATGTGGGTCTCAAGGGCGGTCGGAGGCAACATGCTCAACTCTGCTCTGCTGTCCACCAGGAAATACCGACCGTTTGTTTTGTTCACCACGTGGAAGAGGCTATTCATGTGGCTAGCCATCGCAGCCATCAGTGGTGGCTGGCCCAGTCATTTCCCTGGTATGAGCAGGGTTGGTGCAATTTGCAAACGTGCTCATCAGTGCTGGTGATAGAAACACTAGGTTGCCTGGTGCTCCACGACCTTTTCTCTGGGTGCAGGTTGTGGTTGGCTGGATGCAGGGTGGACAACCTAGTTCATAGTGGCCTCATTCTCCCTCTTCGTCTGCCACAGCAAGTCGGCATGGGCTGTGACTATCCTGGGATCTGAGAAGTCCTTGTCCGCTAGCAGGAGCTGGATGTCCTCTGGCATTTGTTCAAGGAAGGCTTGCACAAACATCAGGGAGGGCTTGTGACCCTCTGCCAGTGCGAGCATCTCATCCATCAATGCGGACGAGATTCTGTCCCCCAGGCCACCGAGGTGCATCGGCCTGGCCACACACTGCCGACGAGATGCTGAGAAGGAGGGTTTTGAGGGTGATGTATTTTCCCTCCTCGGAAGGATCGTGGATGAGGTCATTCATTCTGGCTGCCGTTTCTTCATCAAGGACACTCACCATGTGGTAGAACATGGTGAAGTCCGAGGTGATCTGCTGGAGCCGAAACTGTGCCTCCACCTGCCCAAACCATGTGCGAGGCCAGTGGATCCAGAAGGGAGGAAGCTTTACTGAGATGGCGCTGATTGCCAAAGAATCCATGTTTGGAGTCCAGATGTCATCTGGGCTCATTGGGGTGGCCAATATAGGGGATGCTACACACAGAAAACAGCATTAGACTCACTGGGGTTTCCAGTAGAACTGTTTATTTGAATTTTGTGTGCGCCTCTTTCTGGCCAACAGGAGTTCCACCCCACACAGCAGTGACATCATCACGTGGCCCGGGGTGCGAACAGTGGCCTAAGCCACGAGGCAGTGAGTAAGCCTTGACAGTGTCATCTTCTGCAGCTGCCCCACCAGCGCAGCAGTACAAATGGGGCCAGTTCATTTACAGAGATGTGTGCCGCCACACTATGTTAAATATGGAAGAAAAATTAGAATTAACTAATCCCTTTTCAGTGATAGAAGTGTATAAGACTCTGATATCATTACCAAACAATAAAGCCCCAGGAGAATATAGTTTCTCTCCGGAGTTTTATAAAGAATTTAAGGAATTGTTAACTCCTGTATTATTGAAAGTATTAGCTCAAATTAAAGAATCTAATGATTTGCCAGAACCTTTTAAAACAGCATTAATAATAGTTAATCCAAAAATGGGGAAGTTCCTTTACAACCTTCCTCTTACAGACCTATATCATTATTAAATACAGATTATAAAATTGTATCTAAATTATTAGCTAATAGATTAACTATGTAGCATCTGTGTAGCAGGCCAAGCGGGCACATCGTGTGGTATCGCGAACCATTGCCGGTGTGACTCACCAGTGGACACATGTAGTCATGGGAAGGGCCACTGTGCAATCACCTACGAAATGGGTCATGTACAGCAGTAGTGCATGCTGAGTAGCGGCATGCTCTTTCTAGAGGGTGTGGGGCTCCCACCGTGTTTACTTTAAACCTGCCAGCCCTGCAGATTGGCAGCAAACACTTAGTGATGTCACCCACGTGCCCCCCATCCCCCCGGTCCCATGGAGGCCAGGCCAGGAAGGATATAAAAGGAAGTTTTCAAACTCCAATAAACAGTCTTTTGCTGACTAATCTTGTGTAAGTGTGTTTATTTAGTTGCTCTACTGGAGTAGTCGCTACAACTAAATATTTACTAAAATTAATAAATATGAATCAAACAGGTTTCATTCAAAATAGATCTATAGATAATCTAGTTAAACATGAGTTTATTAAGTGTACCATAAAAATAAAAAAACCAGCAGTAGCAGTCACTTTAGATGCAGAAAAAGCATAACACAGATTAGAATGGGATTTTTAATTTAAGATGCTAAGTACATAAATTGGATAAAATATATAACCACCAAAAGCTAAAGTGGTCACTAATAGGCAAATATCAAAGTCTTTTTTTTAATTAGAGAGATCATCTAGGCCTGGATGCCATTTTTATTTGCTTTGGCCATAGAACCTTTGGCAGAAATAATGAGAATAAAGGATTTGAGAGAGACAATAAAGAGCATAAACTTACTTTATTTGAAGATGATGTTATAGTCTATTTAACAAAACTAGAAATATAATTCTGCAAATTAGATGTAAGATTAGCAGAATATGGTTTAGTGTCAGGTTATAAAGTGAATGTTGATAAGAGTGAAGTGATGCCTATGGTTGATATAAAAAGTGTTTTTTAAAATGGCAAAATTTAAATGTCAAAAAAAAGCAATTAAATATTTAGGAATAAAAATAGAGATTTAAATAATTTATTTAAATTGATTACATACCACTATTAAAAAATTGAGGAAGATTTCTTTTAATGTAAAGATTTTCCATTAACTTTAATAGGACAGGTAAATTGTGTCAAGGTTAACATTTTACCAAGAATATAGTATTTATTTCAATCATGACCCATCCCTATACTAGAGATTTTTTTCCAAGAGCAAAATAAAAAAATAAGAAAATTTATTTGAAGTGATAAAATGCCAAGTGTAGCTCTGGAAAGACTGACTTGTAAATTTGAACAAGGAGGATTAAGATTACCAAATTTTTAAAATTATTATAAAACAGCCTAATTATGGTCCTCGTTATACAATTTGAGAAAAAACAGTGTGGGTTCATATTGAAAGGAATAGAATAGGATAAATCAACCCAGAGTATTTTTTGTACAAGTGGAATAATGAGTTATTGAAAAAGAAAAGTACCCATATTAAAGCATTTGCTTAAGGTATGGAATGGAATTCATATGGAAAGAGGAATTTAAAAATATCAAATACAAAATATTTGTTGAAACAAAATCAGCTTATTCCTTTTATTTTGACCTAATCCTTTCTTTGATATTGATATAGTAAAGCTTTACAGAGAATAAAAGATTGTTTTTAGGCTCCTTTTATGTAACTTTTGAACAATTAAAAGAGAAATATGAAATACAACATAATGCAACTTTTCATGCTATCAACTTATATTTAGAAGGGAAATTAGATGTGAGTTTAAGACTGCTGGAACAGAGTCACTTTGACTATTTAATTAAAAATACATTTATTGAGAAATTTATTACAAATATCTATATAAAATTACAAGATACTATGGGGAAAAAAACTATATAAATCAAAACAAAGATGGGAAAAAGAGCTAAATATAAAAATTCAAGAAGTTTAGTCAAGATTGTGCCTAGACAGTGTAACGAATGCAATTAATGTTAGATATCAAAGGGTACAGTATACATATTTTTCACATCAATTGTGTTATATTCCAGATAAATTAAAAGGATTAAACTCAAATTATTCAGATAAATGTTTTAGATGTACTAAGGAAGTTGGGTCCTTTGTACACCAGTTTGGTCCTGTGTTAAAGTGGAAAAATTTTGGAAAGATTTGTGTATATTATTAGAACAAATTATGAAGATAAAAATACAAAAGAATCCAAGAATAATTTTACTTGGTAATATATATGAAGCAGATGTGAAAGTGAAGTTGGATAAATATCAAGAAAAAATTCATAATATAGCTATAGCAGTAGCAAAACCACGTGTAGCAGTGATATGGCAAACAGAAAATTTCTATGATTGATAGATGGAACACTGAAATACAAAATTGTATACCAGTAGAAAAAATTACTTGTAATTTAAAGAATCAGAATGGAAATTTTTATAAGATTTGGAAATGATATATGGAATTTGTTAATAAAAACCCATCTACATCACCCACTCCTCTCAATCAATAATCAGGAGATACAATAGTTATATTAAGAGAATATGATTAATGATTAATATATAGACTAGGTGTTTTCTTTTTTTTTCCTTTTCCTTCTTGAAGGACGGGGAGGGAGGTTTGGGGGAAAAATATATCTTTTTTTTGTATCATCATATATTGAATAATATTTTATTATTATTTATCTGAATAATTGTTGAGTATTGATACAAGTGATCATTTTATTTTTCAAAAATAAAATTAGGAGATTTTGAGTGAATAAACAGTTACACATTTCCACAGGGAAGAGGAAAGAGTTGGGGGTGGGAGGGAAGGAGAGAGAGAAATTTGGCCAGGTGATACTTCATGATGAAAATCAACCTCTTGTCTTCGATAGTATAATTAGTCTTATTTGAAACACTGAAGAATTCACATTGCAGGATCTCTGGAGAATGTAAGCACCTTTTACAAGTAGGTGTTCATTGAACTGACGTCATAAAATGCTTGACCATTGCCTTGTTGGAGTCATGCTGTCTATCAGTACCCTTTCTGCAAGTGCTCATAGAAAGGTCACTACTGGATTTTGTTTATCTAACAACAGATGGGAGCAGAAGAAATAATTCCTGTGGTTTTGCTCAGGAAGGTGGGGGTTTTGCAAGACATGAGTCACATGCTCTCTTTGGAGTTTCAGTTGGAAGAGAGAGAGAGTTGAGTTAACAGCTCAGTCAGTCAGTCAGTGTGTAGGACACTGACAAGTAACTGAAAAGTGCAATCCAGGGAAAACTGTTTGAAACTGATAAAAGCAAGTTCCAGAGCAGTAGATGGCTGGAAGTGCAATCTGTCTGATAGCACTTTTGAAATAGAGGAAGGAATGGAACTTTGTGGTAGCTTGAAGAAAGAGGTTACACCTGGAAGACCTTGATAGGCAAGTTTCATCAGCGAGACCCTGAGGTGACTAGTGGTGGTACCTCAGTTATGGAAATCCTGGAGCAAATCCTACAAGAGCCTTCCTGAGTGGTAAACATTTACCTTTCAAGAACCAAGCCTAGTGAACTTTATACATGTTAAATTCTGTGTACAGTATGGTGATTGCCTGCACCCAAAGAGCTTGGAAGAAGGAGAAGTGAGATTGAACTGTGCACCAAAGAACTTTTCTTGAATTTACACACACATTACATACACATACGCTCAGAATTAGAAGGGGGTAATTTGGATTAGCTAAATATAGTGTTAATTTAAAGTTTGATTCTATTTTCTTGTTGGAAGTTGATTAAAAATAACTTTTGTTTTAAAAACCACTTGTCTTGGTGAATGTCTATTGCTGCTGGGTTTTGGGGTCCTTTGAGCTCGTAACAGAAGACACTACAGGGAAGGTGACCACTGCAGTAGACCAGAGAGGAGCTAAGTGACTGAAGGACCCACTAGGCCTGCAGGCTGCTGGAGATTTATTTGGGTGAATCAGGAATCAGGACTGAAATTTGAGAGGTGGTTCTGGAGAGAGAAGCTGACAACCACAACATTGAATGAAGATCACACTTGGTTAGAATCAGTGTGAGAAAGTAGAGCTGTGCAGACACAGCCCTGTGAGATAATCCTGACCATAAAACATGTAGATGAGGATGTTCTGGTGACTCGGAACGAGTGAAAGGGACCGTCTGATGAATCGCATAATCATAAACTGGTCTTTTTCTGCAAAAGAACTGATGGTTGAGGCAAATATGGAACAGTACCAAAGGTTGAAGGCTTTAAAATAAAGCTTTGAATAAGGCTTTGAAATAAAGGACTGGGCTTGTAATTGGCAATAAAGAACTGACCAATGCCTGGAAGTTATGGAAATGTTACCTGATGTCAATAGCAGTGACTCTGGTGAGCAATTACTGAAGAAGAAGACTATCTTGAATCAGGTACTCGAGTTCTCTCATCAAGTCTAACCCTACCCAGGTTTATCTAGAATCAGCAATAGCCAAAGTAAAGCAGAAATAAACTGCCGCAGAAACTCAGTAGGTCAGGCAGCATCTCTGGAGACTGATGGACAGTCGGGGTTTTGAATCGTGATCCTGCATCAGGACGTTGGGTAATAGTTAGGACAAATAATAAGTTTTGGAAGTTGTGAAAGTAAACTTAGAGTTGTATAAGTAAAAGAATTGAGAAACTAAAGAGTTCAATAGTGTTTGAACTCTATAGTGAATCTTTGCTTTGTTTGAACTACTTGTAATTAATAGAGTATTTGGCAAATAATCGTCTGATGTTTTTATCAAGTGGTGCATTTAATTGGCAATATTTTCTTTGGATGTGAAGTCCCTTGAGATTTTCTGAGCTAATGAAAGGCATTTTGTAACTTCAAGCAGTATTTGTTTTCTTTCCATTGGCTTATCCCAGGTCTGAAACTCCAGGTTTCTGCTCCCCTGCTACCTTGTTTTGGAAAGAATTGCTTGGAGCTGATCAGAGAAGTACAGTGAGCTGCAATATTGTAACAGTGGATATATCAGTGTAGGGAGATATTCAATGATTTTAAATGGCTCCTTGGAAGTCCCCCTTAATGGCAACATAGATAGTGCTGGTCCAACATCCCTCCTGCAACCTAGATCCCTGACCTCTGTCACTGTTTGTATGAAGTTTGCATGTTCTCCCTGCCTGGATTTCCCATATGCCCCCATTCTCTTCATATCCCAAAAAAGTGTTTGTAGCTGAACTGACCACTAATTTACCCCAATGTAGCTCGGTGGTGGGAGAATTGGCAGAGAATTGATGGACAAATGAAAGAAAAGGCATGAGGGAAAATAATGAGGGGGGACGCGACTAATGGAAGTGCTTTGAAAGCTTGCATCAACTTGATTGGTCAAATAGCATCTTCTTATAATGTAAGAAAATGGGAAAAATAAAAATAAACTTTCCAATCCGGGAAATGGTTACTTTCTGCTACTTTCTCACTAAGGTTTAATCTTTCCATGTGCTTTGAATGCAGTGCTCATTGATAACAGTTCAATCAGGCAGGGTCCATCTGGAGTCTGACTGTGGTCAAGGTGGGGACCAGTAAATGTAGAATTCCATTATAGTTTCATGCTCCCTGGTAGACCAAAGACCCTTTTAGTGAAAATTAGCAATCTGTAAAGACAGGTTTCCTTTGCCTTTAAGACATTCCACTTACCTGCATAAAAGGTCCAAATATGGAATGGCTGGTCCATCTAGCTCCAGGTTCCCTCCACCTATGGTGGTAATGTCAGAGGTGGAATGAATTTGGTCCACCTCCTGTATAATAGGATTGCCCTGTTGCCCTGCTATGCTGTCACAGAGCCACCAGTGGAGCTATGAGGCTCTGCTCATTCCCTCAATTTGCCCACTCCCTCATGTCACTCTCATGCCTCCCACTCCATCGCACCACCCCGCTCCTTCATGCTGCTTGCCCCTTGCCACCCCACTCCCTCACACCACCCCCTTCCCCAGTCCCTCACGCTGCCCATTCCCTCACACTGCCCGCTTCCTCACACTGCCCCGTTCCTGATGGGGCTATCAGGCAGTAGGGCAGCAGGATCAGTGTGGGGCTGATAGGTGGGAGATGGGGCAAGGGGAAAGGGGAATGGAAGAGAGAGGGAAAGGGTGGGGAGGGAGGGGAATGGAGATGGAGCAGAATGGAGGAGGAAGGGACTGGGGTGGCAGGGCTGTCAGGCAGCGGGGCGGCGGAGCTGTCAGGCAGCGGGGTGGCAGGGCTGTCAGGCAGTGGGGTGGCAGGGCTGTCACAGGCTGGCTGCTGCTGTGCTACACATCTTGCCCCCTTTTGGCCTGGAAAGTCAGCGCACTGCTCTAGGCTATGTAAAAGAACTGCTTGATTCACATTTTTAGTCCTCAGCATAAACAGTAAATCTACCTTTTTTTTAAACATGAGCAGGCAATCACACGGTTTCTGTGCATAAAGGATTAGGATAGTTACAGACTGCTTCCTCCTTTCTCATCCATCTTTTCTCATGTGCCGAATTAGACTGAGTTATGATAAAGCTAAGCCAATAAGATAGGCCTCCCCATTTCCACCTGCTCTGGGATGTTCAGTCCACCCCCCCCTTTAAAATTCACTATATTAATTCAGCAGTGTGAAAGGAGAAATAAAGAAGCCTGAACACCAATATGAAGGTGAGGAAAAAACATTAACAAGCTAAGCATGAATGAAATCTATCAAATGGATGTAAAGCCCTTGAAATTTAACTTGTGAAGGATGTCAGAATGGAAATATAAGGGAATGATCGTGCCTTATATTTGAGTAAGACATTTTTTTTATTTTTTTCACATTTTTTTATTCCTCATTTTTCTTTTACTTCTTGGGCTCTGAGGCAGGTGTCACCCTGATTCTCCAGATTAGCTATCAATCCTTGTTGACAGGTATAGGCATGGCAGTCTTCCAAACCAACTATATGAACTGCCCTAAACTCCCATGTTGGTGTTTAGAGAATCACTCCTGCTAAAGGTTGCATGCTAATTGAACTAGTAATTAAATCCATCACCATTCAATGAAATTGGCTTCAGAGTGATACATGCAAGTGAATTATTATTCAAATTGTGTTGCTAAAGACAAATATTACTGGAACAGCAATAGTGAAATTAGAATTTAGGCAAGTTAAGTGCTTTGTAATGGTAACCGGTAAAATAATTTTTCAATGTATTTTATATTGTGACTGTTTGTTTTAATTTGTGTTTCAAATATGATGATAAATAACCCAAATATCTTTCTCAATCCATAATCTTCACGAATGAGAAATTGAAAGAAAGGTTTCCAATCTCCTCAGAAATTCAGACTTTGTGGAATATAAGAATATCCATTTAACTTGTCTTAGTTATGGGTGAACAGATGAAAAATTTATTTCAACATTAACAGCAATGTCTTTGGAAGTTGGGAGTCTCAGTTTTGCCATCAGTGGTGACCTCAAAGAAGGATCATCATAAATGGTGGGAAATATCCATGGGTAAGTTTCACTTCAGCCAAGGGAATATTGATATCAGCAGACCAGTGAGTAGCCAATCACAATGAAAATATAACAATTGTTTTGAAATAGTCCTTTCAAAGCAAGATGAAGTTTGAAAAATACACAATTTTTTTTTAAATATAGGTGTTCAGTTTTCATCAAGCAACCTCTTTAGTAAAACATGACAGGCAAGATACAATTGTGCTCAAGAGACCACAAAGGAGATCCACCAGGGTACTGGATGGTTTGCATGGCATTAGTTATATTTAAATATAGATATACAGCATGGTAACATTTTGGGCAATCAGTCCATGCAGCCCAATTTACAACCCATTAACCTACACCCCTGGGACATTTTGAATGGTGGGAGGAAACCAGAGCCCCCAGACACGGGGACAACGTACAAACTCCTTACAGACATCGTGGAATTTGAACATCAGTCCAATCCTGATTACTGGCGCTGTAAGGGCATTGTACTAACTACTACACCTAACCATGGAGGAGAAATTGGAAAAAGTGGACTTGTTGGGTGAAGGAGACTGATGGGTGACCAGTTAGAGGTATTTAAAATTATGAGAGACATAGATTGAGGAGATTGTCAGAATCTTTATCCCATCATTAATAACTAAAATTCAGGGCAAATATTTGAAGTGAATATCTTCTCAAGGGGATCAAAGAGGAAGGGTTATACAGGGGAATTACTATCTAGAAATGTATACCCAGTGCAGATGATGGAATTCAAGTTCAAGTTTATTGTCACATACACAAGATGCAGTGATAGAAATTGTTTTATGATCAGACGAGTAGATATCTTGTATATCGTACAAGTAAGACACAGTTACAATGTTACAGTTGGTATGGAGCAAAGGCATACGTAGGGATTCATTCAGCTGTCTGGTAATGGTGAGAAAAAAACTGTCCTTGAATTTAGTGGTGCATGATCTCATACTTGCGAATCTTCTTCCTAATATTGGGGAGGGTGAGGGGAGGGGGTGAAGAGATAATTGTTGGAGGAGGATGAGTTTTTAATATATTGGTGGCTTTTCCAAAACAATGGAAGTTATAGATGAAGAACAGAATGTTCTCTGTGATATCCTGAGAAATGTTTAAAACCCATCTGCAGTTTTGTGTGGTCTGGAGTGAACAGTTCCTGCATTATGCAGTGGTGCATACTGATAGGATGTTCTGAATGGTGCATCTGAAGAAGTTATTAAGGAATTTTGTGACATGCCAAACTTCCTCTGACTTCTGAGGAAGTAGACATACTCATCCTCTTTCTAGGCTTTTGCAACATCATGGGTGGACCAGGACATGTCATTGGAAATGTTTATCCCGAGGAACTGAAGACTGTTTACTTTGTCCAGTATTGTTGATGCAGAGGGCAGAAGTGAGCGCCGTCCCTTCCTGAGGTCTATAATCAGCTCCTTGGTCATTCTGACATTGAGGGAGAAGTTATTCTGGAACCAAGCCAAAAAAAAAGCCCTCTCTCTCTTTGTATTGTGCCTTGTTATTGTTAGAAATTCTGATTATGGTGGTGGTGTCATTTACAAATTTATGGATCAGATACAAACATTAAATTATAGAGGCATCTATTAAGGTACTGGTATAGACAAAGTGCAGAAGGATGTAGGCAAATGAATTAGTGTAGATTAGTGGTTTTCAAACTGCTTCCCTAAACTCGCATTCCACTTTAAGCAAACCCTATGCCATAAGTGCTCTGTGATTAGTAAGGGATTACTTAAGGTGGTATGTGAGTGGGAAGGAAAGGTTGAGAACCACTGCTAAAGACCGAATTGTTGTTGAAATATTTTGCTTTAGGAAAAATTGGCTTATTTCCTTTGGAGTTATGAAACCATGCACATAATAAGTCAATTAGGTACAATTAAAACAGTAGTTTTCAAACCTTTTTCTTTCCACCCGCATGCAACCTTACGCAATCCCTTACTAATCACAGAGCACATGGCATAGGGATTGCTTAAGATGGAAAGTGAGTTTAGGGGGGCAGCTTGAAAACCACTGATCTAGATAGACTGAAAGCTAGAAGGAACGTGATGGATCGAATAGGCCACTTCAGTGCAGTACAACTCTGACTAAATAAATATTTTTATTTTTTGTTGCTACAGAAAGGAGAGATTGCTGGGCTTCTGGTAATGATCGTTACAACCTCAATGTTAATAATGGAGGTGCCAGAGGATTGGAGAATGGAAATAGTAGTCTCCTTGCATAAAGAAGGTAATAGGGAGAATCTTGAGAATAATAGTCCAATGAGTCTTGTGTCACTGGTGGGCAAAATATTAGAGAAGATTCTTAGAAACAGGATTTATGGACATTTAGAGATGCATAGTCTTCTCAGGGAGAGTCAGCTTGGCTTTGTGAAGGAAAGATTATACCTCTCAAATCAAATTCAATTTTTCAAGAAATAACAAAAAAGAATTAAGGTAGGACAGTAGATGTGGTGTGTATGGATTTTAGTAAGGCAGTTGACATGGTCTTCTATGGTAGACTCATTCAGAAAGTCATAAGGCATGGGATCCATTGAACCTTGGCTATGTTGATACAGAAAGTAGAGAGTAGAAGTAGATGGAACATACTCTGCCTGAAGGTCAGTGACTAGTGGGGTTCTTCAGGGATCTGTTCTGGGACCCTGCACTTCATGATTCTATAAATGACCTGGATGAAGAAGTAATTTAAGGGAAAATTGTATATGTATATGGATGGGAGGGAAATGGAGGGTTATAGGCAAGATGCAGGTAGGTGGGACTACTTGGTTCAATGCAGACTAGAAGGGCCGAGATGGCCTGTTTCCGTGCTGTAATTGTTATAGTTTTATGAGATGGGTCAGTAAGTTTGCAGATGACACAGAAGTTGGATAGTGTAAAAGATTGTTGTAGGTTACAATTGGATGTAGACAGGATATAGAGTTGGGTGGGAATGTGCAGATTGAGTTCAATCCAGATAGGTGTTAAATGATGGGTTTTGGAAGGTTCTACATGAAGGTGGAGTACATGGTTAAAGACAGGATTCTTAACAGTGTGTAACAACAGAGGAACATTGAGATCCAAATCCATAGAGCTCTCAAAGTTACTGTGCAAGTTGATAAGGTAGTTAAGAATTGTTGAGGGCTTAGTCAGAGGACTGAGTTCAAGAGCTGTGAGGTAATGCTGCAGCTCTACAAGTGTTGTTTGACCACACTTGGAATTGTCAAGTCAAGTCAACTTTATTTATTGTTCATACTATGCTCACATGGCAGGATAAGATAGCATTTCTACAGGACCATGGAGCCCATTTACATAGCTATATGCTACGAAAGCAGTTAACATATTAAAATATTAAGGTATTAAGATATATACACTGAAAATCCACGGCACATTATTTGCATCTGTACTGGGAGTTCAGGAGCCTGATGGCTTGGGGGAAAAAGTTATTTCCCATTCTGGATGTAAAGGCTCAAGTGCTTTGGTATCTCCTGCCAGATGGCAGAAGGGAAAACAATTTGCATGCAGGATGTGTGGAGTCTTTCACAATGTTTATTGCTTTCTGCCTGCATTGAGTAAATGTCCTCCATGCCAGGAAGAGATTCCCCAATGGTATTTTTTGCTGACTTCATTATCATTTACAGGGACTTATGTTTTAAGATGGTACAGCTTCAAAACCAGGCGGCGATGCAGTGGCACAGGATGCTTTCAATATATCCTCTATAGAATGTAGTGAGGATGGAGGATGAGAGATGGACTTTCCTCAGCCTTTTCAGGAAGTAGAGGCACTGCTGGGCTTTCTTGGCTATGGAGCTGGTGTTAAGGGACCAGGTAAGATTCCCCATCAGATGCAATCAAAGGAATTTGATGCTCTTGATGACGTCAATGGTTGAGCCATCAATGGTCAGGGCAGCATGATCTCTGAGGCCCTCCTGAAGTCAATAACGATCTCTTTTGTATTTTTTAAATTTTCAGATACAATATTGGGTTCAGTTCTGGTTGCATCATTATAAGAAGGATGTGGAATCTTTGGAGCTTTTGCAGAGAAGATTTACCAACGTATATCTTGAATTAGAGAACATGTCTTATGAGGCAAGGTCAAAAGAACTAGGGATTTTCTCTTTGGAGCAAAGAAGCATGAGGGGTGACTTAATCAAGGTCCATAATATTGAGAGGCATAGATAGGATGGACAGCCAGAACCTTTTCCTCAGAGTGTGAGTAGCAAATGCCAGTGCACATCAGTATAGGGAGGAAAGTTTTGGTGAGACATCAGGGGTAAGTTTTTACACATAGTAATCGGTGCCTGGAATGCATTGCCAAGGGTGATGGTGGAGTTGGTACAAAAGGGAAATTTAAGAGACTCTTAGACAGGTCTATGGGTGTAAGAAAAATAGAAGGTTATGGGTGTAAGATAGGGAAGGTTTAGATTGTTGAATAGGTTTATCGAGCTCAGTTCATCATTGTGGACTGTAGGGCCTGAACTGTGTTGTAATGTTCTATTATATTATTAATTGTGACTTTTGGCCAATTCAGCTAATTGGATTCCATGTCGACAGAATAAAATGCAGAATTCAGATTCACTGGGTTTCTGGAGCTGGGTGATCTCTCCACTTCAAAGAAGCACAATAATCCCAAACAGAGCTTCACAATCAGTCCCTCAACTACTTGCCAGCTATGACTGGATTCTGTCGAGCAGCATCAGTTACATCATTGCTTTCAAGATGTGGACAGAATTCTATTAGTCCCCTGAAATCAGCTTTAAACTTTCCTCCAAGTGCCCAAGGCTGCCGCCTATCTCAGGTGGATGTTTTATTTTGGGCATGTAAGTTGGGGTTGCATTGTACGACAGGGCTTGGTTGTTATAATCTGGGAATGTTCTTCCACATCTTAAAAAAAAATTTGAGTCTCAACATTCAGAAACTTCCCACTTTGTGATTTAGCAACCTTCAACCACTGATTAACCACCTTCCTTTTGCTGACAGTGGGATAGTTCAATTTGGTACACTTTGAACTGATATGGTTTGTCCCTGCAACACACAAAAGTGCTGGTGAAACTCACCAGGTCATGTAGCAACTATGGAAAGTAAAAGGCAGTCAGTTTTTCAGGCCTGAGCCTTTCTACAAGAGTGCCAATAACCTGGCAGATGCTTGAGTAGCAGGGTGTAGCCGGGGGTAGTGGGGAGGGGGAGGAACAGACTCACAGATCAGAGATAATAGGTGGATACAGGTTGGAGGTTAGGAGAGAAAGAAGCTGATATATGATTGAGGGAGAAGGCAGAAGCCAACGAAAGGTGGGTCCCTAATAAGAGGAGGAAGGGAAGGGGGTGGGGAACTGGAGAAGAGAAGATGGATGAGAGAAAGTGAGAGATCAGGGGTAGCTGTTAATAGAAATTGGAGAAGAGAATATTGAGGCCATCTGATTGGACATAGCTGAGATAGAATGCAAGGTGTAGTTCCTTAATTGTGGCTGACCTCAACTTAGCAGCACATGAGGCCATGGACAGAATATCATGAGGCAAAGGGACGTGGAATTGGCGTAGTTGGCCACTGGAGATCCATTGGTTTTAAATATTACTTTGGTTCTATTGTAGAAAATTCTGCCTGTAATGAATTTTACTATTTTCCATTGGGGCATACATTAAACTATAGGTCTGTAAAAATGCCAGGACTTCTTCAATTGATCTTTTTTAGACATGATATTCAAACCTACTGTACAGCATGGTAACAAGCCACTTAAGCCCACGAGTCCATCCCACCCAATTTACATCCCATTAACCTACATCCCCAGTACATTTTGAATGGTGGAAGGACACCAGAGCCCCTGGAGAAAACCCATGCCGATATGAGGAGAATGTATAAACTCCTTACAGACAGTATGGGATTCAAACCCTTGTCTGGTCCTGATCGCTGCCACTGTAAAGGTGTTGCACTAACTGCTATGCGAACCATAGTTCAATTCCTAAACTACAATTAACAACTGTTTTCTGTTATTTATAGTCTCCATCTTAAACCCCCCCCCCCCATCTTTCCCCTTCCCCTCTCAGCCCCTGCAAACTCACCAGCATGCTAATATCTTCATTCCCCTGTCAGACTTTAGACTCCTCAAGCACAGTGGATACCATTTTCCTCTCCCCAGGTTCATGATGCTCTGCCAGGCCTTTCTCGTTTCTTTCCTGCTGCCATTCTCTCTGTTGCCCCCATCTCTGCTGACCTTGTATCTCATGCCTGGATCCAGCACCATTCTTCTCCTTTCCTCTTCCCATCCCATTAACTTCTTCTGATCCCGCTTCTTGTCCCAACTCTAATCCTGCAGGGTCTTTCAAATTTCCTCACTCCCTGACCTCCTTTTCTCTGTTACGGAGGGGTCAGTCCTTGGCCTTAGTTCTGTATGCTGTTTCCTCACCTCAATGGTGCGACTTTCTTTCCATTTTCTTCATGAGATACTCTTCTAGTGCTCTCTCAGTAAATGTAACACATGCCCTTTCAGCTCCTCTTTAGACCATCCATAGCCTCAGACGTTAACTCGTCTTCTATTTGCTTGTCCTCTTATCTTTTAACGTTTAATCCTATCACAGATCTGCCCGTTTTCTCCTTCCCTTACCCTTTCTCATCATCTTAAATCCTATTTATCTCTATTCTTAGCTTTGAGATGCTAACTCTATTACTCTCCACCAATGCTTTCTGACCTATTGAGTATTTCCTGCAATATCTGCTTTTATTTTGGGTTTTACTGTGTTTTTCATTTAATACCTCTGCTGTACTTTTATTGGTCCTATAAGTTTGATATCGTCAGGCAATGTGTAACAATTTGCACTGAATACAAGTAAATTAGGAGCAAAAATGAATTAATCACAGTTGTTGTCACTCTTCAACTAAGTTCTTCTTGAGTTTTGGAATTAATTATGTCTGAAGTTTTTGTCAATTTGACTTTGAGAACTCGCAAAGAACTTTGTCAAGTACTTTTCAAAATTCAGCATGATCTCCTTGCTGATTTTCAATCAGCTCTTTAGGAGATTACTTTGGAACATTCAAGAAAGCTGATTGAATTTTTATCTCTGTAATCACTTCTAAATTATAAAATCACTTCCTGAAAGATTTAGTGCTTTTAATGTCACCAGTTGTGTATTATCTTAACTTATTGAGGTGCAGGCAAATGTCCAGCTAAATCTAACATGCAGGGCTCTTGAGGAAAAAAAACAGAAGCCAATAGCCTCCTCCTGATGAGCAATTGTATATTAATCCTTGACCCCTGCAGCACACATTTCTTCTCTGGAAAAAGCAGAAAATGTTCAAAAGTTAAATTCTTTGACATTTAGGTATCTATGTATGTGTTCTGTCTCTGTGCTACTTGGGAGGCTTCTTAAATAATTTAGAGAAGCAAGATTCCAATAACAAAAGAGACTTTACTTACTGATGCCTTCCACCATTTCAGGAACCTGTTCACACACATTCATACACATGCCCCACAGTGGTGTACTACAGTAACTGCAGTGAGAAGGGTGCATTCTTAAGTGGTAACAAAATAATCCACATCATATAAAACATCCTTCCTTCTCAAAATAAAGAAAAAGATAATGTTCTTTATCACTTTCTCTCTGGTGCAACTTAAGTTATTGAACTTGTATACTAGTTTATTTACACAACTATTTGTAAATAGTTCTTATCGATATCGCACTGGCGGCAGTATGTTCCTTCGCCAACTTGTGGATTTGGCTGCGAGTGTTGGGCTCTCTGTTGCTGGTACACATGTAGGTGATGTAGCTTATTGTGCTTCACCTAACAACTGCTGTGTTGATGTTTCACTATTAGTGGTTGTGGTCTCTTCACTTGATACCTCACTTGATATTGGTGTTGCTGGCTTTGCTGGTATTAAAGCTTTCTGCTTCATCCCAACTTATGTCAGCCGTATGTGAATTCTGTTCCTCCTCAGCTGATTGGCAGAGTCTATCTTGACAACATATAATCTTAGTGTCTCAGCTTCTCTGATGACCTTTGCTGGGGTCTATGTTTTCAATGTCGGCTTTTGAATATGCACATGCTGCCCTCTGACAAGTTCTTGCAATGTTTGTGCATATTTTTTATAATTCTGCTGTCCTTCTTCTTGCATGTCAGCCTTCTTCTGGTTTCCTCCTGGTCTTCTGGAGGGTGTATTTTCCTTGGCAGAGTTGCTTTATATCTCATGCCATTTAGAAGTTCTGGCAGGGACTTCATGTCACCCTTAAAGGTGTTGCTCAAAGAAGAGCTAGGTATGGGTTTTCTTTTGTTTCATGACACTTAACTAGTTGGCATTTCACAGTTTGCACGTCTTTCAATGAACCCATGACCTTTGGGGTAGTATGGGGATGATACAGTGATAACAAACCCATAATATGCAGCCAGCCTTCTGAATTCTTGTGACGTGAACTGTGTTCCATTATCACATATTACTTGCTCAGGTATTCCTTGTTCAGCAAGGAGTGCTCTTATTTCTGAGGTGATAGTTGATGGTCTCAGGTCTTTAACCCTTTTGACAAATGGAAACGTAGAGTAGTAACAGGCTACAATTAAATACCACTCTTGAATCTCGGGGAACAAGTCTGCTTCCACTGTGTACCATGGCCTGGAAGGTACTTCTATAGAAATCATTTCTTCTTTTTGTTGTGTGTTTCTGTTGATGCTTTTGGATATCTTATTCTTCTGGATTTACCATGCAGAATGTACAGAGGAAGTTCTTTCCTTTATGGCACCCATTGATCTTAGCTCTCCCTAAGCGATTAATGTGACATTTCCTGTTTCCAATGCACCAGCTTTTGGATACGCTTTCATGATGTTCTCTGGGAACATCTGGCGGTAGAGCCAGAGTGGAAGGAAGTTGCTTTGTGATCCAATATCTAGCTTCACCTTTAGATTAAATATCGTAGGCTTGTTCTGGATTGTCCTCTGTATTTGGATCCTTGTGTGCAACTCGTTTCCTTCTATCATCTCACCCGACATCTCATGAAGGTGTATGGATTCTGTGTCTAGTATCTGGGTGTTGGAGTCCTCATTGTTATTTCCTTTTATGTGGTGGATCTTCTTCTTGTCTTTTCTCTTCACTGGTTTTTCTTCATACCAGACTTGCATATCTTCACCCAGTGGTTTGCTTTACCACAGGCTCTACATTCAGAACCGTATGCGGGGCATTTGTTTCGTTCATCAAAAGGGTATTATCTGCCACACTTCCTGCAGGTCTTGGGGGTTTGCACTTTTCTGATTGTATTCTTTAGAGCATCAACCCTTCCTTCTGTTTGCTGTGGGTCAGTTTGCATAGATAGGGATTTCATTTGCATCCTCGTGGGTTTGAAGGCTCTGGCTATATCCATAGCTTTTGCCAGCTTCAAACTACCCTTCCCTATAAGAGACTTTTGCACTTCAGGATGGGCACACCCCCATATTTGTTGATCAACTAATCTTTCCTCTATATCCTTAAATCTGCATTTTGCAGCAAAAATCTTTAGTCTAGCGAGGAAGTTATCAACAGTTTCATCAGTCCCTTGAAATTCATAGCATTTAATTCTAATGATTAAACTTGAGTTCAAACTTTGCAAATATCTGCTATGGATCATTTTTCTCCACCTCTGTGAGCTCCCAGCTATTAAATAAGTCAAGGCCTCGCTTCCCTGTCCATAGAAGTATTTAACTGACCTTCTCCTCTGCTGTTTTAAAATAGCTTTTGAAAGCTAAATTGCACTTCTGCTTAAACTTTTTAAATGATTCAATAATGGCTTCAGCCTCCCAGTTCATGACTGGGTGAACTGCTGTTGCTCCAACCATTTTCTTCAGTAATGTTGAATTCTCTTCTTCAGTGAATTACAATCAATTTTCTCGTTTTACTCTTGTTCTCTTATACTGCTGGCACCACGTTATGTCTCTGTGTTAATCGGGAGACTTCTTAAATAACTTAGAGATGCAAGATTCAAACAATAAAATAGACTTTTATGTATAGATGCCTCAGGAAACTGGTCACACACACTCATACTTATTCATATATATATACACCCCACTGTGGTGCACTACATTTACTACAGTGAGAAGGGTGTATTCCTACGTGGTTAAAAAATAGTTCTCATTATACTGACTATATAACAGTATGCATAGGAATGCTTTATCACATTTTGGTGTACTAAACATGTGCTTTGTATATTTTAAAAATCTGTATATGGGCCTTTGAAATATTCATCATTAATCAAAATTTTATTCTAAATAATCATATAGCAATTTGCATCCAGAATCAATGAGGAGATGTGGAATTCCTGTGGAAACTCCATGACAATTTCTTATTGGCATATCAATACCTGGGAAACTGGGAAGGTCACAGAAGAGCTATCTCCCTGACTGCTATGGTGGTAGGCAATACATAGGGGAAAGAATTAGCCACAATAAATTGCTGAATGATCAAAGGGACAGAGATTGCAACTCTGATGTGATTGTACAAGAAGGCTAAAATCAGTAATACTGCAAGAAGGCTGCAAGACAAATCTTATTAGGACATTCTGAGAGTTTCTTAATGAGAGTTCAGCATTAAATGTAGGTTGCACACAAATCTTCAAGTTATACCAGCAATGGAGGAAATATGAAGTGTGTGAGTGATGCATTGCATGAAGATGAACTGTGCATAAAAGTATTAGGTCAGTTTCTGGATAGGGTGTGATTTCACCCTGCAGTGGTCTTTCATCCAATCTAACCCAGGTAAAAGTGCATTTACATATAAAACACAATGCTCAGACAGATTGCATTTTTAGGCTGTGATACCTTTTGAAGAATTGACATCCTTCTTCATGATAGCAAGTTGTAGCTCGTGAACTGGCTGACTTTGAGAGAATAGGTTCACCACAGATTCCGTTATATAAAGCAAAGGATCTATTAAAAATGTGGCATTTTTAGGTGAACTAAAAATATTTCCTTTCCAAGCAAGTTATGGTCCAGCATTTGAGACCCAATGAAGTGGAAAACTCATCAAAAAAACTCACTCGGAGTCTTTTGCTGAAGCCATTCTTCAGCCAATTCCACTTAGTACTTATCAAAAAATGGCTGCAAGCACAGATTGGCCCTACATTGGCTACAACAGTATGGTTGAGGACTTGCCACACCTCCATATTCCCTACTCCTACACTGCTACGTTATCATCCACCCAGCGACATGAAGATTGACTAGAAATGTCCAGGCCACTAAGGGAAGAATAATCCAATTCTCCCAATGATCAGCACAGCGGGTGCTCCACTTCCTCACATCACACAATACCCAGGTTCAATCCTGTCTGTAGACTTTTTTTCTACACAGGTTCCTCCCCTACCCTAAATGTGTTGGATTAATTGGCCACTGTAAATAATGAGTGGTAAACTTCGGATGGAGTTCTTGAGAATATAGGTTTAATATACGATATGAGTAAATGGGTGATTGATTATTGTTGTGAATGTGATGGGTCAAAGGCTCTGTTGTCATGCTGTGTCTTTCAATGATTCTATCATCTCAATCATCCTAGGAACATAGGAACATAGGAAGTAGGAACAGGAGTAGGCCAAAAATGGCCCATCGAGCCTGAACTGCCATTCAATAAGATCAGGGCTGATCTAATTTATGACCTAACTCCACCTACCTGCCTTCTCCCCATATCCCCTAATCAAATATCAATGATATTTCTAAATTTAAATTTGGACATACAGCACAATAACAGGCTCTTCCAACTCAGGAAGGTACAAATTCCTGACAGTGCAGGATTCAAACCTGATTCACTGACGCTGTAACATCGTTGCGCTAACCACAAGGCTAACTGTGTAGGCCCCCCATCACAGGCATCATAACTTGTCCATTAATTCTTCATTTTAGTTTTGCCAAGATCACTTGTCTCCAGGTAATATTACAACCTCCATGCAATCACAGACAACAAAAAAAAAACATTGAACTGTGGAGGTGAAACAAGAGTAACTACCATTGAAATGGTTGTGATAGTTTGAAGCCATATATCTAATCTTGAGTGTATTGATGCAGGAATTCCTCAAGGCAATGCTTTGTATGCAACCATTGCCCCCTGCATTTCACAGCCATTGTCCTGACATCATAAAGATAGAAGTGGAGATGTTCACTGTACAATGTAAATTTAGTCAGAACTCTTTAGGAAATGTTACGAAATGAAACAACATAATTCTATGTGCAGCCAGATCTGGACTTTACTCGGGAATGGGCTAGTAAGTGGTGAGTTACAGTCACACCCTAGATTGCTATCTATGGACCAACTTCCAAGGTACAAACTGAAGAACATGGAGTGAGAGTAACAATAGGCATAGGAGCAGAAATAGACTATTCAGCCCATCTAGTATGTTCTGCCATTTAATCATGTGCTAATCCATTTTCCCACTCAGCTCCATAACTTTGATGGCCTGGTTAATTAATAACCCATCTTGGTATAAAATACAATGACCAGAAACCACCAGAAGCTCTTCTTTCAGCATCCTTTGGGAGTCACTATTGATCAGATATAACAGATCTGATCTCATAAATTACATGGTGACCTTTGAATTCCACCATTTACTTAGAAGTCAACAGTACGATGGAATATAATTCCTTTCTCTGAATGAGAAAAGCTCATTCAAGAAGCCTGATATCATTCCAGACATCATAATCTTCCTGATTCAAACATGTCCATTCTCTAATTTCTCTCCCTACTTCACTGAGGCAATATGTCTTTGATTGGGGATATCAATAGAAATATATTAGAGGTAATTCTCAAGATTTCTTCAAAAGTATCTCCCAAATCCTGTGACCTTCACCATCTCTAAGGTCAAGGAATTAAGTTGTATTGTAATTTTTTGTTTTGTTTTCTCGGATCGTCCATAAAAATTAAGGGCAAATTACTCTAGTTGCATCAGAACTGATAAAAACAAAGAAGGGATTATTGAAACTGCAAGCTCTTCTAAGAGATCAGATAAGTGATAGCCATCATTCAGGGTTCCTGGGTAATTGTGAGGTGGTGAAGTCCTTCCAGTACTTGTGTAAGGTCTTGAGATTCTGAACATCCACCTGAATACATTTGTTTTTGTTTTAAATGGTCCTGAACCAATGATTGAGGAACCAATAGAGATGTTTCATTTCCTTAGGGAGTCTTTTAGCATAATACTGAATCTATTTCCTCTGTCCATTCCCCAGAACAGAAATGAGTGACTGACCCAGCCAACATAGCTGACAGAAAATAACTAGAGTTTTAATGCAAGTATGTTGCCTTCAAAGTGGAGGCCATGGATTTTGGAGTATTTTACTGTGATCGAGTTGATGGTCAAGTAAAACCCCTAGTATCCGGCACCTATGGTGATTGGTAGATGCCGGATAAGTGTATTTTCTGGTTGCTTGAGACTTAATCTTACAATGCCTAACTAATACACTTGCATTAACAATAAAACATTTAAAAGCCAAAAATAGAATACTGTACTTACACTGAACAGACTTCACTTGCAAGAATATATAAACCTTATAGCTTATAACTTTATTTTCCGTCACATTCTCTGAAAACTTAGCCAGCACTGCATCTTCAGGTTCCCCCCACCTATGGAGCCGGCCAAAAGACGTCAATAAGATTGCAGATAACTAAGCCCCCCCCTCCCCCAAGTGCACAGATAAAGCCTCTTGCTAAGCAGAAATTAGCAGACACTTTAAGAGAGTCACCACAATGGCAAGCGGCATCAACCAGTTCTTCATCCTGTGAGATGCCATTGCTGTTTTATACAAATTTGTTCAAACAGCTGCTACGAGCAAAGCAAAATCAAGGCACTCTGCCGGCTGAATATTTGCTCCCATCTTCACCAAAGGTTTATGTGTTACTTCAGAGAACACTTACAATATTAAGCGTATGAATTTTTAATGTTATTTTACACATTTATTTAATTTTTAAAATATATTTTCCTCTATTCTTTTGCTGGTTGCGTGAGGCTGCCAGTTGCTTGTATTCAGTGTACTGGGGGTTTCACTATATTTTTCCCAGTTTTTTTTATCATCCTGCTGTCAGTATTCCAGGTCTCTGAATTATATGTTTATTCTCTCTTTGCTCTGCATTCCAATACCTGCATTATTTTATGTCTCAAAAGCATATAGAAGAACAGGAATTACTGGTGCTTGCCAGGACATGAGCTTTGTGTTGCCTGAGGTCTTGATTCATAATTTCTCTTTTGATTTTTGATTTTAGCAATGATTGTGAAAGAGGTTTTGAAGGTATCATTTAGATTTCTGTTTTGATCAAGATATGTATTGCATAATATGGCAGGTGACTCATTTTTTATAGGGTCTAGCTTATGAGCTGTTTTTGTTTGTGTGGGAGCAGTGCAGTGCAGCAGAGACGTGTTTGTACAGAACCTTGAGGGTCCTGAGAATGTTGAGTGCTTGTATGCTTTAGCAACAGATTGGAACTTAGCGTCTGGGCATGAGCAGATCCAAGCATCACTGCTATGAAGCCCAGCAGTTGGTTCCCCTCCATGTTGTACACCATCCTAACTTGGAAGAGTACCAACATTCCTTCAATTAAACTAGGCATAAAAGCAGGAAGTCTCCAGATGACTGTGAGAATGGGTTTAACAAGTAAACTGCAGCTGTTAATAAAAACAGCTCACCCTATTTTTTCAAGGTAATTAAGATGGCAAAAACAAACTTGGCCTTGTTCACATCACATAAACAATAGAAAATCTATTAGTGTCTGCAATGTTATTATGTTTCAGAAAGAATATGCATGCAGCAAAATATATGGCAATTGTTGATAATAATCAACTCCAATGGTGTAACATAAAACAACCTGTGACATAGCAACAGATTTCAGAGAAGCGTCTTTCCTAAAGCCATTTTCATTCACTCTCAGGTTACCTTAATAGCTTCAGAATGAGGCAGGCAACTTAGAGATAATTAATACTAAATCATGAACAGTTTTATGGTGTGTTTCATGACTATTCTGCTGTGATTCTGTAAACCTATTTGGCTGTGGAACCTTGAAATATCACAGATAAGTCATTTATTTTGTTACCCTGGGATAGTTTGAAACTGTGTTAAAAGAGATGAACATAATCAGCATGTCTTTATTTATACAGCACGGTAACAGGCTCTTCCAGCCATGGTGTCTAATTGCACCACGTGACCAAGTAACCTATTAACCCTTTGTAGCGTAGATAAAAGCTTCTCACATGACTGGAGGGAGAACAAACACTTTTATTAGCTTTCAACAACAGGTAGGGTTCACTAGTAGGCTTCAGAGGGCTTCTGTGTTTAGGCGGGAAACCAGGGTTATATATGGGTAAACGGGGGTGGAGCCAGGAGGTGGGACCAGTCATCAATACAGCACTCTTCCAGTGAATCCCAGTTCACTGCACCCATATGTCTTGGGAACCTGGGAGGAAAATGGAGAACCCAGAGGAAATTTATGTTTTCACAGGAGAATATACAAACTCATAACTGACAGGTGGATTTGTATTTGGGTTGCTGGCAGTTTAGAATCATTGCGCTAACTGGTACACTACTGGACCGCCCAACTCCAATCCACATCCTATGGCCCAGTTTCTAAAATCCATGCTATTTTTTGACCTGAAAATTTTAGATTGTTTCACAAATATATTTCACCACTGCAATATCTGTGGCAGAAAAGAGGTGAAGTACCTAAGAAAATAAAGGAACAACACCATGTCAATTATAATGGATCCCTACAACAGTATATTTAAAGAAGTCCTTGAGAATTATTTTCATTCCAACCAATAGGACACCATAAAAATTGGCACCCCAAGGAGAAATTGTCCTAAAATTGTTCCAAAAAAATGTATTATGGGAAGAAAACAAATTTCTGTTTTGAATTTTTAGGAAATATCCCCTTCTGTAATTTAAGAGAACTATGGAACTATTTATCATAAGTTAACTATTGCACCGTGCATCCTTCTTGCAGAGAATACTACAATGTATCTATCCAGAACAGCACAGTAGCAAGCAAATATATTCCAATGCTATAAATTGGATTCAACAGCCTTTGGATGACTGGAAGCAAATATTGATGGCGTAATTTCATGCTTTAAAATTCAGTGCATTCAGTGATCTCTATATTTTACTTACTGTAGCATTGCAGTTTTTTAATAAATATTAATAAATATTCAAAGCCTTTGTGGGAACCCAAAACATGTCATGGATTAGGATGCTTGAGACTTAAGCAAACAGTTCACCAGAACATGCCTCACTTTCAGTTGCATGTCGTGATTATTTAATTATGGAAAATTTATTAGTCCAGGGAAGGAATCGTAGACAGTGATTAGGAATTTACAGTGTACAAAGAGGCTATGTATCCCATTGCGTCCATGCTACTATAAAATAAATTAAGATCGACCCCACTTCCCAATGATTGTCCTGCAGATTACACTGGACAACATTTTTTTTCAAAAGGTGTGCTTTCTGGAAAGAAAATGTGGATTATGACAGATAACTTCAAGCTGAACACAAGGATAATTTCAGATTTGCTGTATCACATCAGAATTTGGAGAAACATTAAAATAACTTTTATTGAATTTTGCATGTTTATTCGCATAATGATGCTGATACATTGTGTTCGTTCAACCTACCTGAAAATGTTTTGCCATGTGTCAGTGTCCAACAGTAGTCGGCCAGCATTGATAGATTCCAGTTGCCCAGATATCACTTTTCTATGATTCCAATTTCCTGGTTCAAACCTTTCTCCATGTTTGTCATTGACTGCACCAAGATCAGCAAGGAAAAGTCCAAGTGTGAATGCGGAAAATGAATTTTCAATGACATGTTGCACTTCATAGTTTTATTTGCTTGAAGCACATTGTCAATCAGCTGGATGTAGTTTATTATGGAGCACATGCTGCTCAATTACGCCCAACTGACTAACAACCCCCTGTGTTTGAAGGGTGGGAGGAAATCAAAGCATCCAGAGGGAACCCATGTAGACACAGGAAGAATGCACAAGCTCTTTACAGACACCACGGGATTCAAACCCAGGTCCGAATGCTGGCACTGTAACAGTGTTGCTTCTAAGTTAACCATGCTGCCCAATAATAGGAACATTTTAAGGTATTTTTTTGTCATCAGTAACCTAAAATCCACAAAATACACCCAAAAGTGTTCAGGAAGCAATATGTTTTTTGTCCAGTTCTTCACATTCCCACATGAGTGAGGGTTTCTGCCTCCATCGTCCTATCAGACAGTGGATTCCAGAACCTTACCAATTATTGAATTCAATATTATTTTCCAAACTTTCTCTAGTTGATCCATTATTTTACTCAGATCTATGCACCCAAATTACTGTTCTTTTTCATGAGGGAAATAGATGCTTTCTATTTGCTCTGTATGAGGCTCATAACTTAATAAACCCAAACGAGGTGACAGCTCCAGAAACCTGGGTTTAATCTTGAGCTCCACGGTGTCTGGAGTTTGCATGTTGTGAAACATGAAAGTCTTCAGATGGTGCAATTGTAGTAAACACATCAAAATTCTGGAGGAACTCAACTAATCTTTTTAGTGCCTCAAGACAAAGATATATTGCTGACATTTTGGGCCTGAGCCCTTCTTCAAGGAAAAAGTAGGATAAGAGAGAAGCAGGATGTATCAGAAAGTCTCAGAATCCAAACAATGGGGGAGTAATCCAGACCAACAAATGGTGTTCATCGGATATGATAAAGTACTAGGTAGAGTTGATCATGTTTATGCAAAAGAAGACAGGGAATAGAGAGACAGAGATAGAGAAAGATGATGAGGAGGAGGGGAGGAGAGGAAGAGGTTTAGCAAAAGCCAGAGAAGTCAATATTAATGCCATCTGGTTGGATGGTGCCCAACCTGAGGTGTTGTTCCTCTATTTTATGGGTGGTCTCAGTCTGCCAGTACGTGGGACCATGGGCAGACATGTGACCAAGGGAATGAGATGGAGAATTGAAATGGGTGGCCACTGGGTGATCAACACTATTGCAGTGGACAGAACTGTGGTGCTCAACAAAGCGATCTCCCAGTGTGCGTCAAATCTCTCCAATGTAGAAGAGACCACAACGGAAGAACCGGATGCAGTAGGGGACCCACCCCCGTAGATTCACAAATGAAATGTTACTTCGATTGGAATTACTGTTTGGGGCCCCAAATGGTGATGAGGAAGGAGGTGTGGGCGCAAGTGGAGCACCTTCTGTGGTCATAGGGGTAGATCCCAAGGGAATAATTGGTGAGAAGGGAGGAGTGGACAAGGGAATCATTGAAGAAGTAGTCCCTGTAGATGGGGGAGAGGGGAATATGTGTCTTGTGGTGTGATCATGTAGTAGGTGGTAGAAATGTTTGAGGAGGATGTATTGAATGCAGAGACTGATGAGGTGGCAGGTGAGGACAAAAGGAATCCTGTCTTTGTTGTGCATGGGGGGACAGGGGGCCAGGCTAGATGTGCGGGTAATGGACGACATGCAGGTGAGTGCCAAGCTGTTGGTGGTAGAGGGAAAGCCACGTTGTTTGAAAAAGGAGGACATCTCTTGTGATCACTTTGTTTGTTCCCTTTGCTTCTCCTCTATCCCAATACAGTAAAAGACCTGGAATCTGGTACTGATGGGCAATGGTAGATACTGGATAAGTGATTTTGTCATTTGCTTGAGATTGTGTGTTGCGTGATTTATGAATCTACTGCCAGGACTTGCCAATTTTAAACTTTTGTATTTTTTACCTATTTATTCCCTGCATTTTTTTTTTTGCCAGTTGCTTCAAGCTGCAGCTTCCTTGAATTCCAGAATATAGGGATTTTACTGTATGTGCAGGGTGCAAGGCCCCACTGAAAGAATTTGGATAAAGTACATGGAAATGTGGGAAAAGGATGATGAGATCAGCGCAGGTGGGTGATTGAGATTTGGTGTGGACTCAGAGGGCTGAAGCACCTGTTTCCATGCAGTATGCCATGACGGACTGCTGTCTCCCAGGTCCAGAAGCTTGTGTTCAATCCTGACTTCCAATGACTTCAATTAATCCTCCTTAGTTCCAAAGTAAACAATCCCGTCCTACGCAGTCTCTCTTCATAACGGTAATTCTCCACCTTAATCCCTGCCCTGCAACAGCCTTGTAAATCTCGGCTGCAGTCTTTGTAGTGCTCTCACCTTGTCCATGTGGTATATCTTTGGCTTGGCTTCACGGACGAAGATTTATGGAGGGGGTAAAATGTCCACGTCAGCTGCAGGCTCGTTTGTGGCTGACAAGTCCGATGCGGGACAGGCAGACACGGTTGCAGCGGCTGCAGGGGAAAATTGGTGGGTTGGGGTTGGGTGTTGGGTTTTTCCTCCTTTGTCTTTTGTCAGTGAGGTGGGCTCTGCGGTCTTCTTCAAAGGAGGTTGCTGCCCGCCGAACTGTGAGGCGCCAAGATGCACGGTTTGAGGCGATATCAGCCCACTGGCGGTGGTCAATGTGACAAGCGCCAAGAGATTTCTTTAGGCAGTCCTTGTACCTCTTCTTTGGTCCACCTCTGTCATGCTTTATGTGCATTAATGACTTCCATTTATTATTTTTCAATCAGAATCAGAATTTATTCTCATGAACATGTCATGAAATGTGATGATTTGTGGCAGCATTAAAAATTAGTGTAAAAATAAGAGAAAGTGAATTAGTGTCTATGGTTTATTGTCTATTCAGGAATCTGATGGCAGAGGGGAAGAAGCTGTCCTTGTGCAACTGTACCTCCTTCCCGATGGTAGCAGGGAGAAAAGAGTATGGCTTGGGTGGTAAGGGTCCTTTTGAATGGAGGCTACTTTTACTCCTTGATGGAGTGGAAACTGATACCTCTGATGGCTCGGGCTGAGTTCAAAACTCTTTGTAGTTTTTCTTGTCACCTCCACACCAGACAGTGATGCAACCAGTCAGAATGTTCTCTACGATGTACCTGTAGAAGTTTGGTGACCTACAAAATCTCCTCAAACTCTTCACAAAATATAGTTGCTGGTGAGCCTTCTTCTTGATTGCATCAACGAGGTGGCCCCAGGACAGATCCTCAGAGATTTTGACATCCAGGAATTTGAAGCACTTAATCCTTTCCACTACTGGCCCCTCGGTGCGGATTGGTTCATGTTCTCCTGATTTCCCCTTCCTTAAGCCCGAAATCAGCCCCTTGCTTTTGCTAATGTTGAGCACAAGGTTGCTGCTGTGGCACCACTGATCCATCTCCCTCCTGTACGCTTCCTCATTGTATTGCCATCGTGATTCTGCCAATGACCATGGCGTCATTGGTAAATTGGTAGATGGCAGAGTCACACAGTCATGGGTGTCTAGCGTGCAGAGCAATGAGCTAAGCATTCAATCCTTAAAATGCACCTGTGATCATCAGTGAAGTGGAAATGATTTTTCTGATTCGTACTGAGTATGGTTCCAGTTGCAGGGGGAAGGGGGTTGCAGAAGCCCAGCTTTTAGAGTTTGTTGACCAGCACTGAGGTTATGATGGTGTTGAAAGCCGAGCTGTATTTGATGAAGTGTAACCTGATATACCTGTGGCTGTTTTCTATGTGATCTAGAGCTGAGTGGAGAGCCAGTGATATTGCATCTGCTGTGGAGCGATTGTGCAATTTGTCCACCATTGCAGTCCTCCATCTTGGATGATCTTTTTTTCCCTCATTTTCAACCATGCTGTCAATTTTGCGATGCCAGCAAATATGTAAATTGCCATAGAGATATAGAGCTTTAGGACCCTGAAAAAGGTACTTTGGTCCAACTTGTCCACGTCAACCAAATTGTCTAATTAAGCTCCTGTAATTTCCTGACTTTGGCCTATATCTCCTAAATTTTTCTTACATATTCTAATTGAACTGCCTCTACTACTTCCCTGAACAGCTCATTCAATACTTGTGGTCTCTTCAGTCATCCCAGTCTTTTATATTAAATTTCAAAAAAAGCAAAAGGTTAATACAGAGCTCAGCAAAACACATCAGTTCTAGTGCTTCAGTCTCTTCAGATTCATGCCTCTAAGGCAGTTTATTTATCCATCTGGTCGCATTCCCCTTAGTCCCATGGGTTTTTACCTACTTCATCAATTGGACATTTAGGACTTTATGAAAGGGATCCTCGTACTGCATAATATATTGAATATTTTATCCTTATTGGCTGTCCATATACTTTCCTGAAAAAAAGCCCAATTTTGTCATGACTTTGGCAAATTCACTCTGTTGAAAACTGAACTGAATCTCTCTCAATGCTAATTTATGTTGTCCCTTGTTTCAACAATTTGTTCAACAACATTAGCTTGATGTGTCTTCCATTTATCCCTTTAATTAATTTCAAACAATGGTATCTGTGGTGGAACATTGCAATATATGCATTGTACTGGTGGCCCGCCCCAGATATTGAATCTCCTCCACCTCAGCATTCCTAATAAAGGTGGTACCACCCAATCCCCTTCCTCAGTACTGCATTGGACTCGGGCCAACAGTATGTAACATATGCCTGTAAGTTTATAGCAATTAAAGCCTGTTAATCTTACCTTCTGGTCTGTCTAGTATAATTGATAGCGCTACAGTATAATATCAGCAATCATAACCAGACTCAGAATTTTAACTTTGTGTTATCTTGCCCATATGTTCCTTGATATCCATGGGATCTAGAATCAGGAGCTTCCCCTTTTTGTTACTTTTTGTCTTGAACCCTCTTTCTTCCTCTAATACTTTGAATGACATTCAAATCACCAGTTCCATTTCTCTTTTGATAAATCTCCTCTCAGCCTATTAAAATAACTTGGTCCAGTTTAGAACTTTGTCAGCTATTCCATCAAGTAGCATTTTACATGGGCCTACAGTTAGCACAGTGGTTAGAAAAATGTTATTATAATGCCAGCAACCATGGTTCAAATCCGGCACTGTCTGTAATGACTTTGTATGTTCTCATTACCTGCATGCATTTTCTGTGGGTGTTCCAGTTTCTTCCAACCCTCCTTTCAAAATTGCTTGGGATTTGTAGGTTAATTGTGTGTAACTGGGAGGTATATATTTCATTGACTTGGAAAGGCCTTCTACAGTGCTGTATTGTTAAAAGTCCTTTTCCATAAGTGGGCTACATCTAAATACTGCCCCCAACATGCTCTCACAATGCCACCTTTTCTACTGAACCAGTTTTATTCTCCAAACTAAGTTCAGTACCATTCAGCCTATTGTAATATCTGCAAAGTACTAATGAACGTAATTGCAAAATATATTCAAATACATGTGAGGTTTGTAGGATAATTGGTGCATTTGGGTAATACGGCCTCGTAGACCAGAAGAACCTGTTATGTCTCTAAATTTAAAATTTATTTGAAAAATTTAAATTTAAATTTAAACTTAAATTTAAAAATATAAATAAAAAGAAATGGTTATCCTGTATGCAGGTCAATAATTCTACTTCCTCTATACCTTTTCCCTTGCTAGTGCCCCAGTTAATGTTTGGTTGTTGAAGTCCTCAACTAATACTACCTTGTTAACTTTTCACTTTTATTAAGATGCCTACATATCACCCTCGGAATGTTATAACCCCCACAGATGTGCCTGCTTCTTGTTCCTCATTTGAACTCCTAAAGTTTCATTTGTTGATCTCACTGGTATATCAGATCTCCTCACAACTAATAGCTTCCTTATGCAATCTTGCTGCACATCTTATCTGTACTTAATATCATGGATCACCAGATTCGAGATTCCTGTGAATGCTTTCATATCAAGAATTCAAAATGGTTTGCATTCACACCTGCATGGCAATAATGATGTAAATATATGTAGCATCATGTTGTTAACTAACATCAGAAAGCCATTTTCAGTGGAAATATTTGAATTAAAAGGATTATGGTTGATTAATTAAATTACTATTTTTGAGAAAATTGCAAATACATTGCAAGTATGATGCATATTGTGTACCTGAGTGAATTAATTTATCCAGCTACGTAAGAGTTATGTTTTTTTTTAAAAAACTAATGTCTGTACTGAGGGATCCATAGCTATACGAGTAGATATATTTTTTTACCCTTTCCTGTCATAGACATCACTGGAAGGAAATAGAATGAGATAAACTTGCTCTTTAAATACCAGTTACACTATGGGGTAAACTTTGTAACACTTGGTTTTCAACATAAACCCACTTCTTGACAAAAACAAGAAAGAAGAAAGAAAATCCATTTCAATAATCTCAAATATATCTTGAATAATATTGATAGGTTCAGATGATTTCACATTGTGTGCTGAATTCTACTGCCAATGCCATCAATAGGTAACCTCAAAAATATTCACGTAGCAACAACAAAACAGAAAAATAAAACCTTATAAGAATATAAGGAAAGTTCTGAGGTGGTGAAAAAAAATTACAATAATTCACAGCAAGAATAAAGAATAATGTCAAAATAATTTGTATCAGAACTGTACACCAAATAAAGTAGACTGATTACTGATTAAATTTAAATTCACGTGCTACAAAGCACATTGGGATCACCTAAATATGCATAACGTCCAATGTGACCAATAAGTGCTTGGTTCTTTTTCTGTCACAGTGGTATGTGAATGTATTTAGTATTCAAAATAAAACTGACCATTTTAAGCATTAACAAAAAAGGAGGGAGACCATACATTACAGGCACTGTAAAATGAATACCTAGGAACTTTGTCTTTTTGCTTAGAGGAGAGTAACATCTCCAATAGAAGTATTTTCTCAAGATATATTTCAAATCAAATTTTTTGTCATCTGATTGTACAAGTACCACCCGACGAATCCACGTTCTCTCAACCTCAGTACAAAATATGCAGGCACATAACCAAACATAACACACATAGAGACAAACAATACATATGCAGGACTAATATTATATCGATTAATAAAATAAATATATATATATTGCTTTGTACAATTGAGAGTCTCGGATGTTTCGTGTGACCAGGTCTTTGGTCATAACTGGAAATAGAATTATACAAAGCTCGGTAGGCATTTGCAAACAAGAATTGGGTAGAAAACATCTTCAGGAAGATATATATTAATATAATAGTAATAATAAGTCCAAGTTAATTTGACAACGGTGATATATCTTTGAAATGGAGTAAAGCACAACAAATCGGGGAAAACAATGCATCAAATTAGCAGTGCATCTTTGTTGAAGCAATTTTGTTGCAAAAGTGGTTATTTATTTCTGTAGCCCCTTTAGTTCTAATGGTTGCTCTGTCTGAAAAATACCAGCACTGCCACTGGTGCGGACACAGGGTGTGCAGAGAATGGAGGCATAGCACTCCCCCGTGGGGTTCAACAGCCCAGTCTGATGGTCATTGACTCTGTATAGCCTGTTAAAAGAGCCGATTATGGTTTTATTTAAAATCCTGCAAGCAGAGGGTCCAGACCCAAGATGGCACCATGAAGGGTTTCAGACTCTGGGGAAGAAGTGGACTGATGCAGGGCACCAGAAAACAGGGAGAACACTCCCCCCCGCCCCCACCATGTTTGAGAAGGAGAAGCAAAGAAGATGACCACGGCAATGGAGCAGTGAGGGCTCAGTGGCTGAGAAACATGCAGGCATTGGGCTGTTGGCGACTCAAGGTGAGGTCCCCACACTGGCTGAGGGCTGCTGGATAATGTGGTCAAAGGATTTACACCTAGCTGCAGACTGTTGTACTGGCCCAAGACTGGGTGAAGTGATGCCAGGTATTGGAAATGGGTTGTGAGAGGATGCTGAAGTATTCCTAATCATGTTGGTGGTTTGGATCTGGAGCTTGGTTTGCCTGTGGTCTATACTCGAGTCTGTGTGGCTCTGGGAGTGCAGGAGGTGAATCCACAGACATTGGTGACTCTGACAGAACCCTTTTGCCTGGCAATTTCTGCTGATGGCAGACTCAAGGCAATTTTGTGTAATATTATACTGCTTTTATTACATGACAATAAAATAAATCTTGAATCTTGTCTTTAAAATATTGAGTTTAACATATAAATCCTACATACAAAGTTTTCTAATATAAGAAATATATTGGATGTGGGTCAAAGTCGACCGTGATGTAAAACCTACCTGCAACATACAGTGTCACAGCATTGGTGTTCTCTTATTCATTTAGCCCATTGTTGCAGACGTTTACAGTTAAATTCACTGAAATTAATTAACCGACAAAAATTTACTGATGGAAAAGTCACCTATGCTAGCTCTCCCAGCGCCCCCAATCCACACGATCACTATGTGAACAGGGCGGGGGGTTGCTGCTCCAGATCTCCTCCTCACAGGTAATATCATATACATATCACAAATCAATATAATATAGTTCATGCTACAGACACGAACAGAGGTAGATAGAGTCGGTCTTGCTTTATTGAATGGTTTGCCCTGCCTTATATAGGCTTGCTGGGCTTAGTTGTCCCATCGCTTCCGGCGGAAATGACATCAGGGGCTTCCCAGCCACCAGTTGGTCAGCGTTCCCGCCAGTGCTCGTCATTTCATGCCATGCAGCCTATGGTCCGGGGAGAAAGGCCATTTAATTAGCATGATCCTTGTAGGATTAGCATTTTTGTCCACCATCTTGTGTGCTGGGATGCCTATCGGGCAACAGGTTGCAACAATAAATGTAATTCAAAAATCCTATGCATATTTGTTTATTTAACAATATTTATTAAAAATAATTCTGGATGGAAACCAAATAAACTATATTAGTCCATCTCTTGGTCTGAACAAAAGGTAAATTCTATCTAATTACGGTCATTGTTAGATCAAATATTGTCTCCCTTGATTTTTCCTTTTCATGAAACGGTTGCCCCAGCCTGCTGTAGCCTCAAAATCCTTACTGAAGTGTTGATGCGACTTTGCCAACTTCAGTGCAAATGCTCTTATTTTATTTGGCATGACAATGAAGTAATCTTGCCTCATTTCACGTACCAATACTGTGACGTGATTTTCTAACTCTGGCCAACAATTTAGAACTCCTTTCATCGAACATTGCCGTTTTGGAATTTTTCTTAAAGTCTCTTCTTTTTTTCTCCAATTTCTTACCAACTTCTCATAAATATCAAATTTTCTTACAGCAGCGCAGTTGTTAGTTTTTGTGGTCATTTCTATTAATTTTAACTTGTTTCATCTTGTATTCTTTGTGTGAGTTCTTAGACAACACATGGATGAAGGAAAAGGCTCTTTACTTTAAAGTTGATGTAAACAGTACCATGAGGCATGCCATGAGGCTGCAAGCCTCCATTACAGATATGAAATACTGCAATCTCCTGTTCTGTGTCAGCCCCTGCTGGCAGCCAAATATAATCAAATGAGAGCTTAGGCATTGGTAATTGGATTGCAACCACGATCACTATCATTACAAAACTCACCATGCTTTCTTCGTTTTGCTGGAGCCTCCATGATATTCACCACCCTCAGCAAATGCCCAACAGCTTAGTCATCACGATTTTTGGGAGATGACTTAAACACCCGATATATGATAAAACTATGAGGCTGAAAATTGGGACTCGACTATCTGCCAGTTTAAATATTCTTCTTAGGCAGTCAAGGATAATTTTCTTGTACTCCATTTCTGTAGATTCTGATGTGGCTGATGAAGTAAATGTGGGACCTACAAACTCTGCCAGAGGTGAAGCAGTATCAGCTTGAAGGGGCGAATAGATGAGTAGTGCAGGAGATGCCCCTTTGGTCATTTTCAAGATCTTCTCCATACTTATTTAATTTTTAATTTAGACATACAGCACGGTAACAGGGTAACAGGTTCTTCTGGCCCTTAAGCCCATGCTGCTCAATTACCCCAATTAACCTATGACCGTGCTATGTTCTGTAGGGGGAGGAAACAAGGTGACCCAAAGGAAACCGACACAGACATGGGGAGAACGTACTAGCAACTTGGCTCTGTCTACTGCAATAGCGGGGATTTCCCAGTGACCACCCATTTCAATTCCTTGCCCTCTTCCCTTCCAAACATGTCTATCCATGGTCTCATGCACTACCAGACTAAGATACCTGCAAATTGGGGGAACAACACCTCATATTGGGAGGTCACTCTGGTTGAAAATGGAGCGGAGATGCTGAACGACGCGATCTCCAAATCTGTGACAAGTCTCTCTGATGTAGAGAATGCCACAAAGGGTGCACTGGATCCAGTAAATAAATCCACAGCCCCCCACCTCCTCATTGCTGCTATCCCCTCCCTCCTTTCTCCACCTATCATCTCTTGCCTTACCACCCCCACCCTTCCTCCCTCCTATTCTTTTGTTTGGACGCTTGCTGGCATTTTCTCATACTTGTGATGAAGGGCTCAAGCCCAAAATGTTGGTTATGTATCTTTGCCTTTGCTACATAAAGGACACTATTTAACCTTTTGTGTTTTTTACTTCAACCAGGGTGTCTACAGAATTTTGTGTTTTACTTATGGAGGAAAGGGAGGTTTGTGTGACATTCTGAGCTGCTGCTTCTTCAAATCTTAGGCAGAGCAGCTCCTTCCTGTACAAATTATCTACTGAAACTACTATGGGTCATTAAAACATTATCTGGATTCCAGTTGTTAAATTATGATCACACAAATCAAACTTTCATCCACCACCTCTGCTGGCAGCTCATTCCACAATCTCTGAGTGAAGAAGGTCCCATTAAACATTTTGACTTTCACTCTTAGCATGTCATTCTTGTCTCACCCAACCTCAGTGGGAAAAGCCTCCTTGGACTTATCCTATTTCCCTCCAAATCTCTTCTCATTCTCCAACACTCCAGGGAGTAAAGTTTTAACTTGTTCAACCTTTCCCTATAACTCACCTCGTCAAGTCCTTGCAATATGCTTGTGAATATTGTCTGAACTCTTTTAATCTTATTGATATCTTTCCAGTAGGTAGGTGACCAAAACTACTCACAATAATCCAAATTTGGCCTCACCGATGTCTTGTACAACTTCTCCATATCATCTCAAATTGATGTTCAATATTTTGATTTATGAAGACCAATTTGCCAAAGGTTTTTTTTTATTTACAAGGAGAACCTTCATAAAGGCCATACCAAAGTTCATGTAGACAGCATCCACTGGCTTTCCTTCATCAATCTTCATGTCAATTTCATAGAAATATGAGATTGGTTATTCATGAACTACCATGCACAAAGCCATGATGACTGTCCTTAATAAGTCTCTGTCTATCAAAATACTTGTCTATCCTGTCTCTTAGAATAACTTATAACCATTTATCCACTACTGACATCAAGCTCACTGCCCTATAATTTCATAGATTATTCTTGGAGCCTTTCTTAAACAAGAGTGAAACATTAGCTATCCTCCAATCCTCCAGTACCTCACCATCCAGTACCAAGGATATTTTAAATGCCTATGCTAGGGGTACTGTAGTTATTTACACTAGCCTCCCACGTAGTCTGAAGAAGTATCTTGTTAGGCCTTGGAGATTTATTCATTTTTGTTTGCCTCAAGCCAGCAAGTACCTCCTCCTCTGTAGTCGCTACAGGGTCAATGAATTCACTGCTGTTTTCCTACACTTTTATAATCTTAGTATCCATGTCATGAATAAATGCAGATGAAAACAGCATTTAAGATTTCCCACTCTGATCTACAAGAGGACCAATTTTGTCCTTTGTTATCCTTTTCCTCTTAATATATAATAAGGTGATTTTCCATCACCTTGTCTGCCAGAGCAATCTCATGTTTTCTTTTCACCTGCCTGATCTCCTTCTTACATGTTTACTTGCATTTCACAAACTCCTCTAGCACCAAATTTCTTCTTTATACTCTTTATTTCTCTTCTTAACCAGGGCTTCAATATCTTTTAAAAACCAAGGTTCCTTGGACCTGTTAGACTTGCTTTTAATCCTGACAGAAACATACAAACTCTGTACTCTCAACATTTCATTTGTTAAGGCGTCCCACTTACCAAGCACACCTTTGGCAGAAAGCAACCTGTCCCATGCACACTTGCCACATTAGCAATATTTCAAAGTCCTCCCAATCATTAATTTCTCAGAGCAAGTAGAGTACATATCTGCGCATTAATCTTTGCAACAGCCTAATTCTGTGTCAGCTTTTCATTATTAGTCTTCAAGAATTCTGTTTTACTTGTGCTTGTTAATCAATTTGTGCTTGAAGCAAAATGCTCTGCTGTATGCTCCAACATCACAGCAATATCAAGTTGATAGATCAAAAGAGAATTAGAAGCACTGAAAACGCTTCTTATTGTAAAGAATAAAAGAACAGTAGGAGTAGTTGACAATGACATTTCTGTATTTAGAATGAAGGATAAATAAAGGACTGAGGGTTCCAGTGGAGAACAAGAAGATAATACTATTAAACTGATTTGCAGATCCTTCTTTAAATTTTCCAATTTTAATTAACCCCATCTCTCTCTTGTTCCTGTTCCGATCTGTTCACACTTTTCTCCTGAATCTATTTCCCAATCCCCGAGCAGAGCTCTACTCCTTTGCCCATACCCTATCACCTCTGCCCACCCCACTCCATATTTTTCCCCTCTATATACACTTGACATCTCCCCTTCCTATACCTTAGTCTCATTGAAGGGTCCTGACCCATAACATTGACTCACCATTTCTGTCCACTGACGCTGCCTGAACCATTGAGGGCTCAGCAGTGGAGAGGTCAATAACTTCAAATTTCTGGGTGTCAACATCTCCACGGAGGCAATTCCAATCACAGAGAAGGTTTGCCAGTGGCTATACTTTGTGAGGTGTTTGAGGAGATTCAGTATGTCACTGAAGACTCTCGAAAACATTTACAGGGGTACCGTGGAGACCATCCTGAATGGTTGAATCCCTGTCTGGAACTGAGGTGCCAATGCTCAGGACAGGAAAAAACTCCAGAAGGTTGTTAAATCAGGCTGCGACAACAGGGGCACCAGATTTCACTCCATCGAGGATATCTACAGAAGGCAGTGTCTAAAGAAAGCAGCCTCTATCCTCAAAGGTCCACACCACGCAGGGCATGCCCTCTTCACTCTGCTACCATCAGGAAAATGGTACAGGAGCCTGAAGACAAGCACCCAACAGCTCAAGGACAGCTTCTTCCCCACTGCCATCAGATTCCCAAATGTTCAATGAACCTCAGACACTGCCCTACTTGGACTTTTTTCTTGCAAGATTTTTATTTATTTTTAAGGTGACTTATATGAATGATTGCACTGTGATGCTGCCACGAAACAACAAATTTTGTGACATGTTCATGACAATAAATTCTGAATTCCTCCAGCTTCTCCACATTTGCATGTCTGTGTTACTCAAGACGCTAGTTACAGCACCACTGTGTACTGTTTGATGCACGATTTAATACAAAACAGATCAAATAATCCAATGTGGACTTAATATAATTATAGTGTGATGCTAGATTGCAAAATGTAAGTGCTTCCACTGGAGATAAGATCACAGGGATTATGATCTTATAGATTATCAAGCCTGCTATTTTATTCAAAAAAATATGGTTCTGATAATTATTAGTGTAATTCCACTTTCTAGCCTGCTGCATATAACCTTGAATATTCTGTAGTCAATAAATCAATCGACCTCAGCTTTGAGTACATTTAATGGCTCAGCATTTCTAATTCTCTGAAGCAGAGAATTCCAGAATATCAAAACCCTCTAAGAGTTTACATTATGTTTCTTAGTTCTAGGTTCTCTCATGAGGGGAATTTCTGTACAACACCAATCTTGTCAAGCGTCCTTAGACTTGTATATGTTTCAATTATATCATATCTCATTCTGTTGGTTCCAGAGAACATAGGCCTAATGAAGATGTTGACCTGACACTTCTGACTTCTAGTAAATATAAAGTCATAAATCATGGAAACAGGTCCTTCAGTCCTTTAAGCACCCATTTACATTCATCTTACGCTAATCCTAGTTTATCTTTCTTATATTCCTATCAGCTCCTCCCAGATTCAACCTTACATGAGGAGAAATTTACTGTGGCCAAATAACCTACCAACCTAATCGACTTTGAGATTTGGGAGAAAATCAAAACACACTGGGGAATCCCACAAGGTCAAAAAAGAACAAGCAAATTCTACACAGTTAGGCCCTGGTTCACTGGAGCCCTGATGTAGCTAATCTACCTTGCTATCCAATGTAGCTGCAGGGAATAGTGTATAACTTTAGATAAACACAAACAGACACGCGCGCGCGCACACTCACACACACACACACACACACACACACACACACACACACACACACCCTTTATCTCTCTCTCTCACTCTAACTCTCTCATCATCTCTCTGTCTCTCTCTCTCTCTCATTCTATTTCTCTCTCTCTCTCTCTTTCTCTATCTATCTATCTATGTCCCCCTCTCTCTCTCTATCAGTAACCCATTTCAAATTGGCAAACTGCTAAATTGGCAGGTGAATGAACTGTTTTAAAATATTGGTAGGGCCATTCACACTGGACCAAGATAAAATGGTTCTGTGCACCCTTTCAAATTGCCTACCCGGCATCTCAGAGCAAAGAGGTCCCCATCCTCCAGTGGTAACGTCCCAAGTGACATATTACGTACTCGTAGGAAGTGACATGTCCCTTTTCTTAGCAATGGCAGACGACAATGTGGTTCATTTGATTTTATTGAGAATGTGTGTCTCTCTCACCACACAGGCAGGTCTTATCAACGTACCTATCAACAAGGTTATGCAAACACTCACGGAGCCTTATCAAAATTGTTTATGTGCTCTCAGGTGTGAAAATTTCCTGGAGAAATTGAAGAGAAGCAGGGAGGAGTTTGAGGAGGAAACTCATGCTGAGCTGAGGAGCCATAGATGGAAACATTTGGTTATTCTAAGGCATTTTGAGCAGCTATATAATAGTAGGAGGATGTGAAGGAGAGAGAAAGAGAGAGAGAGAAAGAGAGAGAGAGAGAGAGAGATATCACATGGCGCTGTGTCCTGGTCCAATGTCTTCAGCAATTTTGACGATGAACAGTGGCGGAATCATTTTAGAATGTCTCATAGTACTTTTATCTTCATAATCAAGCTCCTCGAGCCAGAACTGAAACACAGGAGAACAAAAAACCAAAAGCCTGTAGAGCCTCAGCTCAGACTTGCTATCGCTCTGTGGTGGTATGCCATCCCTTGTGATTATTGATCCATCCATTGTCTTTTTGGTGCAGGTGTCTCCATTGTGTGCACAGTGGTGCGCCAAGTCACTGTCACATTGAGGAAGACCCTCATGAAATGATTCATTAAATTGCTGAGTGGAGCTCACCTTCGAGAGACAATTGATGCATTTGCAAAGAGGGGCTATCCAGTCTGTGCTGGTGCCATTGATGACACACATATCCCTATCTTTGCCCTACATGACAACCTACTACAATTGTAAAGGGTGGTACTCCGTTGTTCTTCAAGCTGTTGTTGACCACAACTCCAAGTAATGGGGCTGAGTTACAATTATTTGTCTTCACCTTTGTCTGTGTTTTCCAGATGTCAATCAATACATTTTGCTTTTGTGGTTTCAGCTTTATAGATGTGTCGCACCCATAATGCTCGAGTTTTATCCAACTCGTCCATTTATAGAAAGGCTGAGGATGCAGTTATCTCTTCCCACATGAGGTAAGTCAATATGCCCCACTCTACAGTGCTGTTAGGTTGTATGAGAGACATGTACATCTGCATTGCTCCACCCACAAGTATCCAAGGATGTTAATGAAATGGAAATCCCTGCACATTTGTTTGGGGATCCTGCCTACCCACTCAGGAATTTGCTAATGAATGGGGTTCACTTTTAGCTCAAACAATGGAAGTGAATATTCATCTACCAACTGAGCTCTGCACAAATGATTGTGGAGAATGCTTTTGAATGTCTCAAAGGTCACTGGAGTTGCCTAGCCAAACGATGTGATGTTAGTACCACTTTTGTGTCTGATGTTATTGCCTGTTGGATGACGTATGTAAGATTAACAACGAGCACTTCTTGGAAGAGTGGATGAGTGAGGAACCAGATCTCCCTCTGCCAGATAGAGTTCCTTATCGGGGTGCACCAACACAGGGTCACCAGGCTATGCATGAAGCTATTATCTCCACTTTGTGAATGCGTCAAGCAAACAACTTAGGTTTTAAAATTAAAAATTTAAGTAAAAGTTTATTGCTCATGTAAAAATGTTGTGCAACATAAATAAGTTGATGAGGTAGAACAACAAATTTGAGGTTGTGGCGGCCCGCAATTGCGGAGATCAGGCCGGTAGGTTGCGCAGCAGCAGACACGGGCAGAGATCGCTTAAGCGACTCCCAGGACAATGAACCAGTGGCGGTAAAAGCTGGAGCAGTACAAGACCAGCAGCCCTATAATGGTGCTGGCCAAGCTGCCCAGCTAACAGATCAATAACAGGCTGGGGAAGAAGGGTATTCACATGCTAGAATGTTCCTGCCCGCTATTATTATTCAATGAGTTTATTTGCTCCTTGTTAATCTCACATACGTCAGCCAATCAAATAAACGGCAGAAACTCCAACTGTATAAAAGGAGCCTTTCCATCCTCAATAAATCTCAGACCTTAACTGTTCACACTGTGAGTGTGTGTGTTTCTTTGTAGCAGTCGGCTACAAGGTCATAAATAAAGATGTAACATGTTTTAAAAAGTTATCAAGGCAAGTCAAGTCACCTTTATTGGTCATTCATACCATACATTGCACAGTAAAGCTGACATTGTGGCGGCTCACCACTAGGCAGGCGAACCGGCCCTGCATGTAAGCCACGCGGTGGGGCAGCAGGCCAAAATGGCGCCATCGGGGGGTGTTCCCTTCCTCCCAGCACGGGGTTCATAAGCCGCGCTGGGGACCACGTGATGCCCGGGTAATGTCAATGCCCCCCAGCGCGGTTCTCAGCCAGGTCCGGGCTGGGAGTATAAGTGCAGCCCAGCAGCCTGCAATAAACTAGTCTGCTCACTGAGCTCAACCCGTCTGGTTGTGTGTGTTATTGCAGGAGCAGGATAGCTGCCGCTACAATTGGTGACCCCGACTGGTTCAAACGTCTTTGAACCCATCATGAGCGAGCCTGGGATCAGAACTATAGCTGTGAAACTGCCTGAATTCTGGATTCAGGAGCCGGGGATCTGGTTCGGCCACGCAGAGGCTCAGTTTCGCCTCTGCCAGATTTCGTCCGACACGACCAAATTCTACCATGTGGTCACTGCCCTGGACCAGCCAACCGCCAGACGCGTGCTGCACCTCGTTCAGCACCCACCTGCCGAAGACAAATACAAGACCATCAAGCGTGTGCTTACTGGATCCCTCAGACTATCCAGGCACCAGCTGCACCTCGATGCCCTGGGGGACAGCACCCCGATGGAGCTGATGGACGAGATGCTCGCGCTCATGGGTGATCACACCAACTGCCCACTCTACGAGCACATCTTCCTTGACCATATGCTCAGGGACATCCGGCCACTGCTGGTCCAGGAAAGCTTCACCAACCCGAGGATGGTCACCCAGAAGGCCCAAGAGCTATGGCTTATGTGATTCCTGGAGGGCTCAGCGGACCAGCAGGTCATGAGGCACCAGCATGACCACACCAAGCTCGCCCCTAGTGCTGCGATAGAGCATCCGGCCCCTACAGGGGCTCCTAAGAGCATAACCAAGGCCACAGCATCTGCTCCAGGCCTCTGCTTCTATCACCAGCGCTGGGGAGCCAAGGCTCAGAAGTGTCATCAGCCCTTCTCATTCCAGGGAAATGACCAGGCTGGCCGCTGTCAATGGCTGTGGCGTGTGGCCAAGAATGCAGCCTCCTCTACCTGCGGGACTCAGTCAGCTGCCGGTGGTTCCTCATTTACACGGGAGCCAAGATCAGCATCATTCCAGCCACAGCCGTTGAGACCAGGAACCGACCTCGTGGATCTCCCCTCCATGTGGCTAACGCAACAGCAATCCAGACATATGGAGACAAGACATTCCACTTCCAGATCGGCCAATGAAATTTTGCGTGGAGGTTCACCAGCTCGTCCCTCCCGACTACCATCCTGGGTGCAGACTTCCTCCTCACACGCGGGCGTCTGGTGGACATTCGAGGTAGGCACCTGGTGGACACCCGTAACTACCAGGCTGATCACCTCGACGCCTCCTGCTCAGAGCAACCGCAGATGGCCATGATCGGCACGCCCAGAGATGAGTTCCAGCGAATCCTGGACGAGTTCTTGACACTCCTCAAGCAACAGTCCTCCGCTGCCTCGCCACACCATGGGGTGTTCCAGCACATCCCCACCCAGGGCCCTCCAGTTCACGCCAAGAGACGCAGGCTCCCGCCTGACAAGGTCCAGGTGGCAGTTTCGCACCTGTTGCAACTGGGGATCATTCGGCAGTCCAACAGCCCATGGGCCTCGCCGCTCCATCTGGTCCCGAAAGCCTCCAGTGGCTGGTGTCCCTGCTGAGACTATCAACGGCTCAACAAGGCAACAGTTCCTGACCGCTACCCCATTCCTCACATCCAAGATTTTACAGCCAACCTGCACAATGCGAGGTTGAATTGGTGCGTGGATATCACAAGATCCCGATGCACCCTGAGGACATACCCAAGACAGCCATCATCACCCCCTTTGGCTTGTTTGAATTCCTGTACATGCTGTTCGGGCTCAAGAGCACCACTCAGATCTTCCAGCACTTCATGGACTCTGTGGGCAGGGACTTGGATTTTGTCTTTATTTATTTAGATGACATACTCAACGCCAGCAAGGACCAGGTGCAACACAAGGACCACCTACATGCCCTTTTCTTCTGGCTGGCCGATTTCAGCCTTACCGTCAACCCAGCCAAGTGCCAGTTCAGGAAAGAGTCCATGCAGTTCCTGGGCCATACCATCACGGCTGAAGGAGCCACACCTGCCACTGCGAAGGTTACCACTATCACAGAGGTCCCACGCCTGGACAGCCTCAAGGGGTGCAGGAGTTCACGGGTATGGTCAACTTTTTCAACCGGTTCATCCCGGGAGCTGTGCACATCATGCAGCCACGATTTGCCCTCATCACAGCCAAGCACAAAACACTCACTTAGAATCCAGAAACCTGCACCGCATTCGAGGCCACCAAGGACAACCTCGCGAAGGCCACCATGCTCGCCCACCCGCACACTGACCTGCATATGGCACTCTCTGTAGATGCCTCTGCCACAGATATTGGTGCCATCCTGGAGCAGCACATGAATGGACATTGGAAGCCGCTGGTATTTTTCAGCCACCTGCTCCACCCACCGGAAAGCAAGTTTAGTGCCTTCGACTGCGAGTTACCGGGCATGTACCTGGCGGTGTGGCATTTCTGGAGGGGAGGACTTTTACCATCTTCTCCGACCACAAACCCCTCACCCAGGCACTCGCAATGGCAAAGTATCCCTGGTTGGCCTGCCAGCAACATCACCTCTCCTTCGTGTTGGAGTTTACCACCAACATTCGGCACAAGGCGGGGAAGGACAATATGGTTGCCGATGCATTCTCGCGACCAGCCATCTGCGCGCTGATGCCTGGCCTCAACTTCAACCAGTTCGCCCAGGACCAGAAGTCTGATGAGGAGATGAGGGCCTTCAAGACCGCCATCACAGGCCTGCAGTTCCGAGACCTCCCGACTCCGAGTGGCAAAGGCACCATCCTGCAGAAGGGAGAAAAGTTTAGGAGGGGTGTGTGAAGTCCTTCACAATATTTATTGCTTTCTGCATGCATTGTGTCCTTCATGGTGGGAAGAGAACCCCTAAAGAGCTTTTCTGCTGACTTCACTATCCTCTGCAAGATCTTACGGTCTAAGCTTCCAAACCAGGTAGTGATGCAATTGCTCAGAATGCTTGCAATACATCCTCTGTAGAATGTGGTGAGGATGAACTTTCCTCAGCTTTCGCAGGAAGTGCTGGGCTTTCTTGGCTATGGAGCTGGTGTTAAGGGACCAGGTGATATTCTCCACCAAGTACACTCCAAAGAACTTGATACACTTGACGACCTCAATGGTAGAGCCTTCAATGGTCAGTGGAGAGTGATTTCTCCTCCAGGCCTTCCTGAAGTCAATAACTATCTCTTTTGTGTTATTAACATTCAGATACAGGTTGTTGGCTCTGCACCAGTCAATTAGCAACTGCACCTCATCTCTGTACGCATACTCCTCATTATTCTTACTAATAAGGCCCACCACGATCATGTCATCAGCAAACTTGATGATGTGGTTTGAGCTGTGTTTTGCTGCACAGTCATGAGTCAGCAGATGAAGAGCATTGGACTAAGCATGCTAACCTTGCTGGTCTTGGAATTTCTGTTTCCAATACAGACTGGTTGAGGTTTTCCCAACAGGCAGTCAAGAATCCAATTGCAGAGGGAGGTGTTTAGATCCAGCAGGCTCATCTTTCTTATCACGTCTTATGTCTGAATGTATTGAATGCCTAAATAAATACAATAAACAGCATTCGAACATAAGTGTCCTTATTTTCCAGCTGGCTTGATGGAGGATAGTAGCAATGGCATTGTCCGTAGACTGGTTGGATCTATATGCAGACTTGCAAGTTGTCCAGTGATAGGGGCAGCAGCAGGAGCTTGATGTGCCCCATGACGACCCTCTCAAAGGTTTCTATGTCTGTAGGCATGAGGGCGATAGTGTGGTAGTCATTGAGGCAGGACATACATGACTTCTTTGGCACAAGGACAATGGTGGCAACTTTGAAGCACATTGGGACCATGGCGTTTCTTGGAGAGATGTTAGAAATGTCAGTGAAACCATCTGCCAGCTGAGCCGCACGTCCCCTGAGCACTCTGTTGGGAATGTTATCCAGTCCAGCAGCTTTCCGCAGGTTGACCTTTATATTTCACCGAAGATTGTGGCTGTGGACGCGGGTGAAGGGAAGTCAAGTCCCTGGGCTCTATTTCAAATGTAGGCTCAAGTTCTTCAGTACTTGATAGTTGCTTCTGAATTTTTTTTTTTGCTGTCTGTGCCTTTGTCTTTCTCATTATTGCATTTGGTAATACTTTATAAAAATATTTAATGTTTTTTTAAAGTTTACAAAACTTTTAAGGTCAAGTTTTTAACAATTCTGTCAGGAGAGGTGTCCTTTCACGTCTCCCTCCTACGCCATCATGCCACACCCCTTCTGCGGGTTGACATTGCCTAACACTCTCCTTACATCGGCCTCAGTAAGATACAGCACCTGATCATTTGGAGGAGAAGAACTCTTCATCACAGCCACATTGCTTTTTGGCTCAGAGCACAGCTATGTACAATTAACATTTAACAAAAATCTATGTACAGGTTCTCTCTGACATACGTCCGTGTTCCACTGTGGATAACCAGTTGTATCTCAGAATGGGCATATGTCAGGGAATTGCCATACCTATGATACTGGAGAGTAAGATGATCAATTTCCTTCCATTCCCTATCTCCGAATCCTTCTCATTCTCTCTGTTGCTGTGGATCCTGAGCACCTGTGGACTCAACTGGGCTCTAAAATCTGTCTGACCATCAGAATATTGAGCAACAGAATCAGAAAAGAACAGGACATGAGGAATTAAAGTGTGGTGAAATATCTCAACGTGGCAGCCACCAAGGCCAGCTCTCGTGAGAGGGTGAACACCAGTCAACATGGCGGCCACCCTAAGATGAGCCTGATTTTCACCATAATCATTTGTTTTATATATTTTTATTTATTTATGTATTTTTAATTTCTGTTGTATGTTCGGATGGTCTTAAGTTGCATAGCTCAAAAGTCGGGGAGTGTCTATACAGTAATCATCTATTAACAAACAATGTACAATAAATAGCAACTATTAAAGGGTTTTCAAAAAAAAAAGAACTATATATCTTTGTCCAATAACTGCAGGAGTAAGGAGGAAACAATAGAATTAAAAGAGTTATTGACCTCAGACTGCCAGTTTTCCTCCTGCTGTGGATGGCATTGTTGCTTTGGAGGCAGAATGGTGAGTGGGGTGGCCCATTGAGTGGGGAAAACAGTGGAAAGAGGAGGGCAGATGGTGTAAAAAGGATTGAAGATGCAGAAGGGAGGAGGGATGAGGCTGGAGGGAGGAATGATGAAGCTGGAAGAAGGAAGGAGTAGGCTGGAGGGAGGAGGATAGAGGCAGGAGGGAGAAATGATGAGGCTGGAAGGAGGAGGGCAGATGGTGGAGGGAGGATTGGAGGGATGAGGCTGGAAGGAGGAGGGAGGAGGAAGAATGCTGGGGAGGAGGGTGAATAGTGGAGGGAAGAATGATGAGACTGGAGGGAGGTGAGCAGTTGGTGGAGGGAGGGGTGTTGAGGCTGGAGGGTTGAAGGATGAAGCTGGAAGGAGGAGGGAGGAGGCTGAAGGGAGGAGATGGAGGCTGGGGGAGGAGGGTGGATAGTGGAGGGAGGAGGCAAGAGGGTGGAGGCATGCAGGAGCACCAATCACAGAGATCATATCTCTCATCAGGCCAATCTTGGCCTGCTTCTCCTGGTGGATGTCAGAGATAATCCATGAAACTCTGGGCATGTTTCTGGCACTCCTGCCGGTCAGCCTCCGTTTCTGCCTCTCTGTCTCCTGGTGGGCTCGCACCATCCACTCCACCTACTTTTCCTGTCAAGGCGGTCACGCTCCATGTTTTCTGTATTGATCTCCCGGAGCAATCCCCAGATCTTGGTGGTGACTTCCTGTGTCTGCTTGGGCATCCTCCTTGCCTCGGATCCTGGAGAGCAATGGACCACGTGGGAAATTAGAAAGGAGGTATTTCATGGGCAGGCACTCACCAAACACATTAGAAAAACTGGACAGGTGTGCAAGCAGTTCTTACCTGGCTGTGGTGCAGCACTTTGAGGTGCTGGGGCCAATTGAGTCCTGTGGGCAGTTGAGGTACTGGGGGCAGGAGGTACATAGATTAGTTGTGATACAGAGGACAGTTGAAGTAGTAGGTGCAGTTGAGAGTTGGGAGCAGTTGTGGTACTGGAGACAGTTGAGGTACTGGGCACAGGAGGTACTGGGAGCTGTTGAGGTACTGAGGGCAGTTGAGGTAGAAGGGGCAGTTGAGTTGGGGGCAGTTGAGGTACTGGGGACCATTGAGGTACTGGGGGAGATGCTCTCCTCGACTGGTCCTAAACTGGATGAAGGCACCGGTGAGTCAATGGCAGTCCTCTCAGGCTGTAGGTTTGAGAGCGGGGACATAAGGTTTGCTGACTGGCTGGCACCCCAGATCTGGTAGGAGAGGTCGTAGGATGGCCAGTCCAGCTGGCCCCTCCAACTCCTACTATTGTGATCAACCACCTGAACAAACTTAATCGGAGACTCTTCAGGTGGTTGATCACCTGGACTTATTCCTGCAAACCCTATCTTTAATAGTGCCCGTTGTGTGATGTAAGGTCGCATCCTCAGCCCTACGGAAAGGATCTCCTGCAGCTCCTGATCCCTCCAATTTGAGACCATTTTTTACAAATACATTTAACACAATGAAATCTATTGCTTCTATTTCCACTTCCTCTCAACTCCTCACCACACTGTTGCACACAAACATGTCATCATCGCATCACCAATGGAACCTGACACATCGGGTGTCCCGTTCACATTCAAACTGAATCAGCAATGATACTACCTACCTAGTTGGTTAATTCCTGGGTCGATTTGGACCCCCTCTACAGGTTTGGGAGTGTTCACACTGGCAGGTGTGATAAATACAGGTCTGTGCTAAATTTAATGCTTTGCAGCTCTTGTGTGATAAAGCTCAAAATTGCTTTGAAGTGACTTAATCCACACAACTCCTGAAATCCAAACTCTGTCAATTGCTCAGTAAGGAAATTGGCAAACTTTACTCGGCACCTGGGAGGTGTATCTCCTGCACAATAGTGTCTGATGGTCTCACAAAACTATTAACGTAAGAATTTTGTGATCAAACTCGAGATATTTTCTCTGGAAGACGATACAGGTACACAATCCTTTATCTGGACATATCCAGAAAGCTCCAAAATGCGGCAAGTGGGGAGAGAGGTGGCAGAGCAAGTCGGGCGGCCGAGAGACCAGCAGCGCGAGTCGGGTGGGCAGAGACTGGCAGCGTGAGTCGGGCGGCCGAGAGACCGGTAGAGCAAGTCGGGCAGCCGGGAGACCGGCAGCGCGAGTTGGGCAGGTGAGGGGGATGGAGGGAGACGGTAGGGTGGCTGGAAGGGGGTTGGGGTAGATTCGGCAGCACAATTCGGGTGGGCTTAAATCTGGCTTTCTGAAATCTGGAAAAATCCAAAATTTGGAACACACTGTCCCCCAAGGCTTCCAGTTAAAGGATCGTGTACCTGTATCAAGTTGAAGACTTAACAAACCTTTGATACTGTACTGAAAACAAATTCTGTTTCTAAATGTTCATGAAATAAAATCTCTGATGGGCATAGAAAGTCTAAGGTGGTTAGTTCCCAACACTTCTCTGGATGCCAACACACAGTTAGTAAACAATTTATAAATAAATAATAGTTTTTCATGCTAACAGTTCAAGGGAAACCTGATAAAAGGAGACCATAAAAGGAGCCACAAGCATATTTGCCTAGGATCATCTTCCAATAAATCAACTATTTGAGTAAAATCTTTTCTTTCAGATGCAACTAGAGTGTTTAAAATATTGATGAACATTACTGAATAATCTACATGTTACAAATAGGAAATGACATTGGTCCCCTTGCTCTGCATGTGGAACCTTTAAAAGCTTTTAACATTTAGCATACCTGCCAGTTTCTCTTATCATCTTTGCAGCTCTTCCCTCTAACGACAGATACTGTATGTCCTTGAAGGCAGTGAAATCTCTTCCCCAATCAAATTCCTGTTGTTTCAGGTTGAATAACAGCACTTAGAGTAACTTAGCCTGATGGGTAGATAGTTCCATATTTACACAGGGTTGTTTGTACCAAAACAAATACATGAACATATCAGTGGTGTGTACCAACCAAATATTTTTTTAAATTTTCTCACATATTCATACCTGTCTAGTATTTTGAAATAGAGGCAGCTATTCTCTCTCTCTTATACTGCAGCAATTGAGAATGGTGAGCTTACCTCAGTATCTCGCCCACCCTTTAAATATGTGATAAATGTTTTACATAACAGACGAGTTAAGTCACACCTGAAACTGCTTTGCTTACATTCAGCTCCATAGATGTATTATTGAATAAGGGAAAGACATAAATGTAAGGCAGATCAAATGTAAGCACTTAACCAGATGTAATCCCTGCCAGAAGTCGAGCTGCTAAAAGCCTTTCCTATTTTCATAGGGACAGGTAGAGAAGAATGGTTATTTATCCACATATCTGACAAAATTTATTCAATTTTTGCTGCATTGCTTCTGTAGCAAATGTTTCTCTCTGTATGTTGAAGGATTGATTTCCACGTGTTTATTTGAGCCTCTCAGCCATAGGACTCGGACATGAGCTGTTTCTCTACCTGCCCCTGTTCTATCAATTTCTGTTCCTTGCTTAAAGCATCACATTATTTGCACTACAACTGTGAATATTTATCTCTCCTTTTACATTTATTATCTTAATTTTCCTCCTGTGATATCGTGTTAATTTAAAATTTACTTAATATGAGTGTGTTTTACAATCCTGTATGGCTGCAGCAACCAAGAAATTCCATGCTTCTGTACATTGTACTTATATATATGACAACAAATTCTCATAATCATCATCTGCCATTTCTAAAAGGAGGCTGAAAGGAATAATTGCTGTTCCACCAGGCGTTAACATCCATTCTCATTTTCCAATGGTTTTACTCAGAAATATCTTAGCAAATAAAGCTAGCACTGTCATTTTGATGCAAGGGCTGTTTCCAGCCATAATTTTTTTTCCATAGATCTTCCCGTCACATGAGCTCTATTTGTTTCCATGATTTGTGATGTTTCCTATGTGAACGTGACCTGCCATGGAAAGTGGATACCAAACCCTGGTTAAGTTACTGGGAGAGAAATGCTTCCATTTAGACCCCGTTTAGGAAAAATTTTGAATATCTTTTGACAGCCATTTTCATATTTCTTCACAGCAGAAAAGGAAACCAGTCAGCCCACTGAATTAAGCTGGTCTTGAAACAATCCTGTCAACCTCATTACTCCACTAATGTCCCTGTAACTTATTCTCACTCACCTGTCCATTAACTTCCCCTGGTTTTCCTGCTACCCAATGACACTAAAAAAGTTTTCTATTAACCATTTAATTGAACAATTGAAGTTTTTGTGGGATATGAGGGAGGCTGAAGCACCCAGGGAAAACCCAAAAAAGTAATAGGGAGATTTTGCAAACTTCACACAGGCAGCACCCAAAGTCAGGACAGAGTCCAGGCCCATGAAGCGTGAGACAGCAGCACCATTTGTACTACCTGCTGCATGCCGTGCTACCATGTCAGAATTCTCCATGTGAAAAAGGGCAAAGCATTTTAGTAGCTCACTCCAATACGAACGATATCAGCATGTGTAAACCAAATGAAGGCATGGCATTTTATCAGATATTAGAGTCATACAGCATGACCAAGGTGAAAGATAGTAGTGGGGGGGGAGGGTTGGACTAATTTTAAATTAGACGATTAATGTTGTGTTATAATTATTGGGGGGGGGGTTAATTTGTGTAGTTTAATGATGTAGTATTCTAATTTTTATTATCTTTTATTATTTCTTTAAATGTAATTTTTATTTTTATTCATGTCATAAAATTTTAAATAAAGTTTAAAAAAAAGATAGTAGTGGCATGTCAGTGAGCATGGTGATGTGCTCAGGCCACTCAATCATCACACCAGAACACTGTTCTTGCAACAACTGATGTGCAAGATTGAAGAATACCTTGACCTATAATACTTGGGATAAAGGACATCATTTTGTTCTAATCAGCCATCACTGATAATCCTTAGATATCTACAACTTGTATTTATTTAAATGTGTGAATGACAACAGCTCCTTTTGCTTTTACTTGTTAATAGTCAGTTGGCTGTTCATAAGCACAAATTGCTTTCCATATTGATAATACTGAAAAGATGGAACAGTCGTTACTACTGACATGTGGGACCAGCATCCTCATTCAATATAATGGGAGAATGAAGGACTGTGGAAATAAATGAAATCTATATTGCTTTTATATAAATTTACAGAAACATTTCTATGTAAAAAGTCATTAAGAAATGATGCAGTGTTTAATACCATTTTACATTTATCTTAATGAAGACACTGGTGGTTTCGTCAAGTGTACACAACAAAGTAGACCAAAATCAGGGATGGGCTCAGTGGCTCATTTAGCCGAACGATTGGCTCATAACTCCAGCAACCCAGGTTAGATCTGAGCTTCAAAACTGTGAGCGAGGAGTCTGTATGGAATTTTTCGGCAGGCTCTGCTTTCCTCCCACATCTCCAAATTGCCAGGTTCTTTCACCATTGTAAATGACCTTTTGCTTGCCTATGATTTGGCAGAAACTGTGCGATGGATTTGAGGGGTGGGGATGTGGAAAATTGACAGGCAAATGGGGAGTGTAAAATGGGATTAGAGACAAGAGCATAGAGCACTACAGCACAGAACAGATGCTTCAGCCCATGATGTTGTGCTAACCTATATTTTTAAACCAACTCAACAATCTAAATCTTCCCTATTTCACACCTCAAATTTTCTTGCATTGATGTGCCTGTCTAAGAGGATTTTATATTTACCTATTGCACCAGCCACCCCACAACACCACCCCCAGCAATGCATTCCAGGTACATACTGTGTAAAATAACCTACCCTTGGCATCTCCCCTAAACTTTCTTCCCCTCAGTATTGACTCTGAAAATTGTTCAAATTCCAATCTTACAAGCTATTAAATGGAGTCATACATATTTAATTAATTTGTTTGAAGGAGCCCTGCCATCATGTGACTGTCACCCAATATAAGTGCATCTGCTGTGTTTTTGCCACTGGTTTGGGTGTGGGCAAGTGTCCATATTGCACTTCTGACATCACTAGTTCGTGCTGAGATCTTTGTTATTCAATTGACTTGTGAAAGCCTATCTACAGAAAAGCCATGATCAAACTGGATGATGACAGAAGGAAGAACATTTAAGGAGAAGTTGTTTTACAAGCATTGATGAAAAATTGGTGTGACATATTATGTGGTGTTTGTATTATATATAGATATATTTTTGCAAGATAAATTAGGGCAAAATGTTTAGTGTAGGTCACATAAAAACACTTTAAAACAGTCCTTATTTAAAATACTGGAGCTCTGCTCATGCTAGACAGGCCGGCACCAATAGCCTTTGCAAAAGCTTTGGAGAGTGCTCAAGAGACTTCACTAATGGATTTGTAGCCGACCACTACAAAGAAACACACACACACACACACACACACATACACAGTGGGGCAGGTTAAGCTCACTCCTTTATTTGGGCTGGAAAGGCTGCTTTTATACTGTTCAAGTTCCCACCGTTTTTGCTGATTGACTGAGTCAGCCATGTGAATAACAACAGCGGGTGAGAACATCCATGCATATGAGTGCCCTTCTTCCCCAGCCTGATTCTGCTGAGTTAGCTGGGCAGCTTGACCAACACCATTTTAGGGCTGACTAGGGAGTGGATATTGTGTCCACGACCATGTTGTCTTTGCCCGAGATGTGCTTGACGTCAGTGGTGTACTCCGAGATGTAAGATAGGTGTCTCTGTTGGTGTACTAACCAGGGATCAAAGATTTTAGCCAGGGTGAAAGTCAGTGGTTTGTAGTCCGTGAAAGCCCTTCCCTCAAGAAAATACCGCAAGTGGCGGGCGATTTTAGTACAGCGCCAGCAGCTTTCTATCGAACGCACTGTACTTTAGTTCAGGGAGCTGCAGATGTTTGCTGAAAAGCTGGTGGGTATCAACTTCCTTCTATCTGTTGTTCCAGGGCTGCACCAATCGCTGTTCCTTAGGCATCAACTGTGAGGGCCATGGGTGCATCTGGTCAGGGGTGGGTTAGGAGTGCAGCTTTGGCCAGGGCTTCTTTAGTTTCCACAAACGCACATGTGGATTCGTCGTCCCAGGTCACGTCTTTCTCCTTGACGGACATCAGGATGAACAGAGAGCACATCGAGCAGCTGCTGGGATAAACCTGCGATAAAAGTTTATCATCCCCACAAACTCCTGCAGACCTTTGGTTGTACTGGTCTTCGGGAAGCTGCGGATGGCCTCTATCTTGTCGGGCAGTGGTGTGGCCCAGGAAGTCGATGGTGTTCAGACCAAACTGGCATTTGGCCAGGTTGATGGTGAGCCTGAGCTCCTGCAGAGGACTACAGAGATTTTGGAGGTGCTGAAGGTGTTCCTGTCAGGTTCTGCTTGCCATGAGGATAACGTCAAGGTAGACAAAAGTGCCGTCTAGGTCCAGGTCCACTGCGTATATCAGTCGCTGTAATGTCAGTGCCTCATTTTTGAGCCCGAATGGCATCCTCAGGAACTCAAACAGCCCAAATAGAGTGATAATGGCCGTCTTAGGGATGTCATCAGGATGCACCGTGATCTGGTGATATCTTCGCACGAGGTCCACTTTTGAGAATATTGTTGCCCCATGCAGATTTGCCGCAAAATCCTGGATGTTTGGCACAGGGTAACGGTCTGGGGTGATGGCCTTGGTGAGCTGGTAATAATCGCCACATGGTTGCTTTAGGCACCATGTGCAGGGGCAAGGCCCATGGGCTATGTGATCCTCAAACAACACCCAACTCTTTAAGCTTGCGGAACTCCTCTTTAGCCAGTCAGAGCTTCTCTGGGGGAATTCGGCTCGTCCTTGTCTGGAGAAGTCAGCCCTTGGTCAGGATGTGATGTCTGACGTCATGTCGAGGCATCTCCACTGTGAACTGAGGGGCAAGGATTGCTGGGAATCCCACTAGCACCTTGGAGAACTCATCCTCCAAGTTGTGGACAGAGTCCAGGTGCATTGCCAGAAACCTAATGCCCCTCAGTGTGATGGTCTGGTAGGACTTGGTGTGGATGAGTCGCTTACCCTTAAGGTCCACTAGGAGGTTGTGGGCTTGCAGGAAATCTGCTCCAAGGAGTGGTTGTTCCACTGTGGCCAGGGTAAACTCCCACGAGAAGTGACTGACCCCGAACTGCACCTCGATCCTACGAGTGCCATAGGTCCATATACTGCTGTTGTTTGGTCCCACTAGCCTGCACCTAGTGTCCAACCCTGTTGGCGATATCACACTGACCACTGCTCCTGTATCCATCAGGAAGCATCTGCCAGACAGGCGGTCCCAGACGTACAGGAGGCTCTATTGGTGGCCAGCTGTGGTGGCCATCAGTGATGGCTTGTCCTTGTCGTTTCCCTGGAACTCACAGGGGGACTGGCATCGGTGGGCCTCAGTGCCCCATCTCCGGTGGTAGAAACGCCATCTGTCGCTGGACTCGCTCCTGCCTCTCGTCTGCTGTTCCTTGCTTGGGACTGCTCCAGTCTGATTGCGGAACTTCTTTACAAGCTCCACGGTAGCCGAGAACTTCTGTTTCTGTTTCCACAGAATGTTTGCCTGTGCTGCGACTTTCTGGGAGTCGGTGAAATCCACATCCGCCAGAAGCAGCTGGATATCTTCAGGCATCTGTTCCAGGAACGTCTGCTCAAACATGATGCCGGGCTGCTCATCTCCCAGGAGGGCCAGCATCTCATTGATGAGTGCCGATGGAGATCTGTTTCCAAGCCCATCCAAGTGGAGCAAACATGCTCCTCGCTCTTGCCGCGAAAGTCCGAACGTCTCGGTTAATGGCCCTTTGAAGGCAGAGTAAATGCCTTCCAATAGTGGCCTGTGGATAAAGTTGGTCACTCTGTCTGCAGTCTGCGGATCCAGGGCACTTGACCACATGGTATTACCAGATGGTCTCTGCTGTGATACCCCGTATCTGGAACTGAGATATCTGGAACTGGTTGATCCACACACCGGGTTGAACTGTCTAGAATGTCGGGAGCTTCAGGCCGACTGCGCTGACTGCTACTTCACTATCCATCACTGGGTTTAGATGCCTTCTGAACCCGTTGGGGTCACCAATTGTAGCTGACTGCTACAAAGAAACACACACACACAGTATGGCAGGTTAAGCTCACTCCTTTATTTGGGCTGTAAAGGCCGCATTCATACTGTTCAAGTCCACACCGTTTTTGTGATTGACTGAGTCAGCCGTATGAATAACAATAATGGGCAGTAAAGTCCATGCATATGAATGTCCTTCTTCCCCAGCCTGTTTCTGCTGAGTTAGGTTGGTAGCTTGACCGATGCCATTTTAGGGCTGTTGGTCTGATGTTGCCCCAGCTTCTACCCCCACCGGTTCATTGTCCTGGTTGTTGCTTTAGCGATCTCTGTCTGCGTCTGCTGCCGCGCGACGTGCCGGCCCGATCTCCATAATTGCGGGCTGCCAGAGATTATTGTTTACAAAAAGGCAACAGATGAAAGAACTTATCAGAGACCCAGGCTGTCTGGAGTGGAACTTGCTGTTCTAAGAGAGTCAAGTGGTTTTGCAAGCAGAGAGAGTAAAACAGACTTTCTCTCTGAGAAAGAAGGAGATTGATCAGTTCTGCAGTTTTACAGTCCACAGCAACAGCTGGGATTGGAACAGGACAAGCTGGTAAGCTTGTAGAAAACCCCATTTGGAAGATGCATTGTGAGTGCTTTGTTCAGCCTGGTCAAAGCCCTTATAGTTCATGTAAGAGGAGAGGATTGGCTGCCTAATGCTTCACTTGTAATAAAAGAAACAAAAAGGAACTCTGTGGTGACCTGAAAGAAATAGGTTATCATCTGGAAAATATTGATGGAGAAGGTTTCTTTGGAAAGACACTGAAGTGGCTGGTCACAAGGAATAAGTTGTTGTGTCCAGCAAACAATAAATCTCTCTCTGAAAACCGGCAAGAACCTTCCTGAGTGGTAACCATTTACCTTTCAAGCACCAAAGCCTGGTGAACTTCATAAATGTTAAATTCTGTGCACAGTATAACAACTGCCTGCAACCAGTGAACTTGCAGGAATGAGAAGTGAGATTAAGATTCAATTACGTCCATAAGTCAATAAGACATAGGAGCAGAAATAGGCCATTCAGCCCATCAAGTCCACCCTGCCATTTAATCATGAGCTGATTCATTTTCCCACTCAGTCCCACTGCCTGGCTATTTTTCCTATAACTTTTGATGCCCTGGCTAATAAAAGAACCTATCAATCTCTGCCCGAAATACACCTGGGCTTCACAACCACCTATGGCAACAAATCTACCACCCACTGGCTAAATAAATTTTCCTGTATCTCTGTTCTAAGTGAATGCTCTTTAATCCAGTTGTGCCCTCTTGTCCTAGAGTCTCCCACATTGGAAATAATCTTTTCACATCTACTTTGTCCATGCCTTTCAACATTCAAAATGTTTCAATAAGATCCCCTTCTGAATTCCAATGAGTGCATCTGTCAGACACTCCTCATATGATAACCCTTTCATTTCTAGAATTATCTTTATGAATCTCTTCTGAACCTTCTCCAACTGATATGCCATAGACATAGACTAGACAAGTGTTATATTAATACTGGGCTTTGATTAACAGATTATATAACCACCACTAAACTGGCCAGTGGAAAAGCATCTCCATCTGTTATACCAGTAGAGTGGAGTATCTCTACAACCATAGCCAATAGCAAGCAGTCAGTATAATATAACCCCCATTATATCATCACATTCACTCCCCCCCTCAAAAAAAAATTCACCAGTTTTAATAAAATGCAATAATGGCAAAAGCAAAAACAAAAAAAATCACGTAAGATCAAGGGTTACAAACAGAATTAATGAGAATACATAGCCAAGGAAAACAGGCTACAAGGCTGAGATAATACAGGTTGACTACACTCACTATAATTATGGGTAAGATTAGAAATGGTCATAACAGAGACTCTAAAGAGGTTTTGAGATTCATGTTGATCTTCGTAAGGGCACAGATGGACCAATATTATCTCGAACCGCAGGAAGGGAGCTGTGGAAGGGAGTGGAGAGTGCGAGGAAACATTCCCATGAAGAAAGTATTGTTCCTCGAATGTTTCTCGTGATGGGGAGGGTAGTGAGGGAGTCAAGTCAGTGGAAAGGCAACTCGGCTGTAGACAAGGTGAGGGTAAATCCCTAAAGGAAACGGTGTCCTTTCTTCCATCAGGAAAAATAACATGTGCATACTGCAGATTAGCATGAAACAGTTAAACACGCTCTACAAGCGGGTCAGCTTTGCTGGGTCTAACATGTTTTCTTAATAAAACTTCTCAGGGCTGAGATACCCAACTCGTCAAGGTCGATTCAGTTTTTGAATTTCTAGGGAAAACAAAAGGATGTTGGTGAGGAGTTTCATTGGTAGCTGGACAAAGCCGAGTACGGAGAGAGTTTAATGCTTCTGGCAGGACATGTTGCCAGTGGCTAGTGGGTAGACCTTGTGATTATAGAGCAAGAGTGATAGCTTTCCAGATTGTACTGTTACTACGCTCTTACTTGACCATTACCCCATGTGTTATAGCTTGTAGTATGACTAGTAGTTATCCCCCTATCAAGATAGTATTACCTAAGTTCAGAAGTCATGAAAGCTGATCCTCTTTCACTATGGATGAAGTTAGGATAACTAAAAACTACTAAAAATCATATCAAGACATTTAATAACAGAACTAGCAGAAATGTCAGCACATGGTATAGAGAAGGGGAAAATGAAAGAATTCATCAATGAGGTTAAGGAAATAGGAATTCTTATTATTTGAGGGTAGTGGTCCTTTAAAATCCACACTGACGCATTCAAATGGTCTAGACGCCTTAATCAATGTGGAAGCAGAAAGTTTGTAATAGCATGGTTTACATTCCGCACAGACAGGACTCTCATTAGTCAGTTTCTTGATGTCTTCTTGTGAGTACGGCATATTGAGGGACTTCACATAATGATAAAATCTAGTGACCCCTGGGAGACATAATTCATCGTGAAGGCATTTTAAACGGTCAAGTTGCAGACTTGCACAGGTCATGCAAAAAAGCACTTCCGGGAGGTAATTGAATTTTCTGGACGATAGAATATATTGCAGTAATAAGTAGAAATCTCAATTCGCCAACGCATAATTTTTATCATTTTTAATCTTGCTCTTCAATTTAGTGTTGAACATGTAGGTAACAGATTTTTGATCAGTCAACAAAGTAAATTTCCTTTCAGTTAAAAAGTGTCTCCAGTTACGAATGGATTCTATAATAGCTCAAGCTTCCTTTTTGATAGAGGATTGCCTGACCTCTAGCCCATGTAAAGTCCAAGAGAAAAAGACTACAAGTCTACCAACTTGATTTAGCATAGCTGCTAAGGCCAATCTGATGCATCAGATTCCACTTGGAATGGTAAATCCTCATCAATAGCTGACATGGTCACCTTGGCTAGATCCAGTTTGATGTTTTCAAAGGCACAAAGGGCTTCTTCAAAGGGAACGCTAGTTGTTTTAAACAGTGGCCACATTTTTTCTGCATAATTGGGCACCCAATGAGTGTAATAGGAGAAAATCCCCAGACAACGATTAAGGGACATTTGTGTTGCAGGTGGGGGTAGATCCATGAGTGGTCTCATTCTCTCTGGGTCTGGACTGATCTCCCCTATACTCACTATGCAGCCTAGTATAGCCAGGCATTTAGTGCGGTATACACACTTTTTGTTAAGACTTGAAGAAATTTTTGTAAGTTCCAATCATGATTATTTAAGTCCTTGCAACATATAATGACATTGTCCAGATAAGGATAGGTGGCTTGTAAGTTATGAACATCTACTAGTTTATCCATCTCTCCTTGGAAAACAGATACACTATTGGTAACTCCAAAAGGGACTCATTTAAACTGAAAAAGTTTGTTATTTGCCTCAAAAGTGGTAAACTGCTTTTCATCTGTGTGAATGGGCACCTGATGATAAGCTAATTTCAGATCAATTGTGGAGTATAGTTTGGCTGTAGTCCACGACCATTCTGGGTTTTGTGCCATTTTTGACAACTACCACATGTGCACACCAAAGACTTGTACTGGGTTCGATGATTTTTTTTTCCTCGTCCTTAATAAAGAGTCTGTCCTCTTTGCTATAGCACCTACTCTTTGTAGCTATAGGCTTACAATCCAGGGTTAGATAGGTAAAAAGACGTGGAGGTTTAATCTTTAGAGTTGATAACCTGCAAAATGCCTCTTGGGATACCGTGATCAATGGTAATGGGCCGTTAAATGCCAATATGATACTTTTCATTTGGCACTGGAGATCTAATCCTAAAATTATTGGAGCTCACAGACCGGGGAGCACATGCAATTTGTAATCTTTATATTAATTTCCCTGTACCTTCAGGGTTATTTTACAGCAACTTGTAATGTCTCGTTTGTAATGTGCCCCTGAGCCATTATGAAAGATCAACCATAAGCCGAACAATACCTCCAGCAATGGCACTACTGGTAGTATCACCACCGAGGTACCAAACAAATAAACGTCTCAGTAACTAAATGGAAAAAGCACACTTCCTGTTAGGTGTAGCACACCTTGTGGATTATGTGAAGATGTCTGAGCAGCCTGCAGTTAGATCTGAAGCTGCTCACCCTATTCTGCTAAAGTCCTTTTAAGTGATGAAAAACATTTCAATAACCTCGTAAGATGTATTCCGATTTCAATTATGTGCATTCCACAACAATCAGATTGCAACAATTTATGTTTGTGCAGAACAAGCCATAGAAATTTTGCGCTTGGATGGATACAAGGTAAGATTCAAAGTGCTAGCCGTGTTAGGGTGAATATAGCTGTCAGTACTGCCCAAATCAAACAAACAGTCAATAGGCTCCCCGTTTACCTCCACCTTCATCATGGAATGCTTCAGAGCATGGGGTTCATCTTGATTTATCTTCATCAATGCCAGAACAGGGTCTCCCCATGGTTCCAATCTGTGGGAGTTCACCACATCACTGTCAGTTCCACTTACGATTCCAGAAGAGGAAGTAAAACTCGATGAATCATTGACTCTCCAGTTCAACACAGCAGTGTTGCCGTGGCACCCCTGCTTATTAGTAGCACTTGAGCATTTTGTCTTCTTCTTACTCTTCAACTCACGGCGTGAACTAAGTGAGGACTTTCGTGCCTGGCAGGCTCTGGCCCAGTGCCCTCACTTTCTGCAGTTAGAACAATTGTCTTGCCGCATGGAGCACTGAGAGCGAACGTGCAGCGCCAAACCTCAGAAGTAGCATCTTGTGTAGTGGCTTTTATGCTGAGGTTTAGTGGTGCACAGTAGTGGATCATCGCTTCGGGCGGACCTTAGGGGTGCCGCTTCAGCACCTCTTTCTTTCTCGATGGCTTTAGCACTTCGTAGTGCAGCCCCAAGGGTCTTTGATTGCTGTAGAGCAGCATTAAAGGTTAGGACCTGGGTCTCCAGTAAGCGTTGCCTGATGTTCCCTGAATCCAATCTGCTTATGAATGCATCCAGCATCAAAGATTCTCGGTAGGCTCTGGCCGTGAGAGCAGCACAAGTACAGGCTCTGGATAGTCCTTTTTGTGCGAGCACGAAAGCATCTTTTCTCTCTCTCGCCAGTTGTCTTTGAGTGTGAAGTTGATGTCCTGCAAACAAAATATTTTGTGGCATATCATAATAGGTTCTGAGGAGATTCAGTGCATTCTGGTAGACAGCTGTCTCGATAACCACGGAGTAGGGTACCTCTCCGAGGAGAGCCACAAGGTGGTTCATTTTCACTGTGTCTTGCGCAACGTTGTTCACTCGCATGTATGCTTCAAAACATTGGAGCCAGTGGTGAAAAATTTCTCCAGCTCAGGTGGCATCTTGATCTATCTCGAGTCTGCCAGGTTTCTGGGAAGAATCCATGATTGTGAGTCTGTTAATAAAATTGATATGCCATAGACAAGGACTGGACAAGTCAGGGCTTTTATTAACAGACTATAACCACCACTCATGGTGGGGAGCTGGCTGATGGAGGACCTCAGTTTTCTTCAGGCTGACTTCCAGGCCAAACATTTTGGCAGTTTCCGCAAAGCAGGACGTCAAGCGCTGAAGAGCTGGCTCTGAATGGGCAACTAAAGCGGCATCATCTGCAAAGAGTAGTTCACGGACAAGTTTCTCTTGTGTCTTGGTGTGAGCTTGCAGGCGCCTCAGATTGAAGAGACTGCCATCCGTGCGGTACCGGATGTAAACAGCGTCTTCATTGTTGGGGTCTTTCATGGCTTGGTTCAGCATCATGCTGAAGAAGATTGAAAAGAGGGTTGGTGCGAGAACACAGCCTTGCTTCACGCCATTGTTAATGGAGAAGGGTTCAGAGAGCTCATTGCTGTATCTGACCCGACCTTGTTGGTTTTCGTGCAGTTGGATAATCATGTTGAGGAACTTTGGGGGACATCCGATGCGCTCTAGTATTTGCCAAAGCCCTTTCCTGCTCACGGTGTCGAAGGCTTTGGTGAGGTCAACAAAGGTGATGTAGAGTCCTTTGTTTTGTTCTCTGCACTTTTCTTGGAGCTGTCTGAGGGCAAAGACCATGTCAGTGGTTCCTCTGTTTGCGCGAAAGCCGCACTGTGATTCTGGGAGAATATTCTCAGCGACACTAGGTATTATTCCATTTAGTAGAATCCTAGCGAAGATTTTGCCTGCAATGGAGAGCAACGTGATTCCCCTGTAGTTTGAGCAGTCTGATTTCTCGCCTTTGTTTTTGTACAGGGTGATGATGGTGGCATCATGAAGATCCTGAGGCAGTTTACCTTGGTCCCAACAAAGCTTGAAAAACTCATGCAGTTTGGCATGCAGAGTTTTGCCGCCAGCCTTCCAGACTTCTGGGGGGATTCCATCCATACCTGCTGCTTTGCCACTTTTCAGTTGTTCGATTGCCTTATATATCTCATCCAGGGTGGGAACCTCATCCAGCTCTAGCCTTAGGGGCTGTTGAGGGAGCTGGAGCAGGGCGGAATCTTGGACTGAGCGGTTGGTACTGAAAAGAGATTGGAAGTGTTCTGACCATCGGTCAGCTCCCCACCATGACTACCAGCCCCCCCCACATCTCCATCGGGCACACAAAACTCAAAACGGTCAACCAGTTTACCTATCTCGGCTGCACCATTTCATCAGATGCAAGGATCGACAATGAGATAGACAACAGACTCGCCAAGGCAAATAGCGCCTTTGGAAGACTACACAAAAGAGTCTGGAAAAACAACCAACTGAAAAACCTCACAAAGATAAGCGTATACAGAGCCGTTGTCATACCCACACTCCTGTTCGGCTCCGAATCATGGGTCCTCTACCGGCACCACCTACGGCTCCTAGAACGCTTCCACCAGCGTTGTCTCCGCTCCATCCTCAACATCCATTGGAGCGCTCACACCCCTAACGTCGAGGTACTCGAGATGGCAGAGGTCGACAGCATCGAGTCCACGCTGCTGAAGATCCAGCTGCGCTGGATGGGTCACGTCTCCAGAATGGAGGACCATCGCCTTCCCAAGATCGTATTATATGTCGAGCTCTCCACTGGCCACCGTGACAGAGGTGCACCAAAGAAAAGGTACAAGGACTGCCTAAAGAAATCTCTTGGTGCCTGCCACATTGACCACCGCCAGTGGGCTGATAACGCCTCAAACCGTGCATCTTGGCGCCTCACAGTTTGGCGGGCAGCAACCTCCTTTGAAGAAGACCGCAGAGCCCACCTCACTGACAAAAGGCAAAGGAGGAAAAACCCAACACCCAACCCCAACCAACCAATTTTCCCTTGCAACCGCTGCAATCGTGTCTGCCTGTCCCGCATCGGACTGGTCAGCCACAAACGAGCCTGCAGCTGACGTGGACTTTTTACCCCCTCCATAAATCTTCGTCCGCGAAGCCAAGCCAAAGAAAAGAAAAAAGATAACCACCACTAAACTGGGCAGTGGGAAAGCATCACCATCTGTTATAGCAGTAGGGTGGAGTATCTCTACAGCCATAGCCAATAGTAAGAAGTCAGTATAATACATTCCCCCCTCCCATTACATCATCACACCAACGTTCGCACATCCTTTCTTAAATGAGGAGCACCAAACTACTCACAATACTCCAAGTAATGTCTCACCAGTCCTTTAAAAAGCCTCAACTTCACATTGCTGCTCTTATTCTCTATTCCCGTTGAAAAGAAGGCCAGCATCGCATTTGCTTTCTTCACCGTCGAGTCAACATGCAAGTTTACCTTTAAGTTACCCTGCAAAAGGACTTCCAGGTCCCTTTTCATTTGGGTATTTTCAATTTTCACTCCATTTAGAAAATAGTCTGCCTGTTTATTGTTTCTACCAAAGTACATGACTGTACACATTCTGACATTGTACTTCATTTTCCACTTCTCCTAATCTGTCAGACCTTCTGCAGCCTCCCTGTTTTCTCATCACTCTTCCACCTACCTTCATATCATCTATAAATATGGCCACGAAGCTATTCATTCCATAATCTAAATCAATAATATACAAGAAAAAGTCAGGATTCTCGGCTTGTCCTGATTTCACGCATCCTGACTTTTGGACCTCTTCTGTATGAATCTGTGGATTCATGATTCATCAGAGATCGCCAGCCTGGATGTGTCCCTGAGCCATTATGAAAGATCAACCATAAGCCGAACAATACCTCCAGCAATGGCACTACTGGTAGTATCACCACCGAGGTTTCTTTTCTTTGGCTTGGCTTCGCGGACGAAGATTTATGGAGGGGGTAAAAAGTCCACGTCAGCTGCAGGCTCGTTTGTGGCTGACAAGTCCGATGCGGGACAGGCAGACACGATTGCAGCGGTTGCAAGGGAAAATTGGTTGGTTGGGGTTGGGTGTTGGGTTTTTCCTCCTTTGCCTTTTGTCAGTGAGGTGGGCTCTGCGGTCTTCTTCAAAGGAGGTTGCTGCCCGCCAAACTGTGAGGCGCCAAGATGCACGGTTTGAGGCGTTATCAGCCCACTGGCGGTGGTCAATGTGGCAGGCACCAAGAGATTTCTTTAGGCAGTCCTTGTACCTTTTCTTTGGTGCACCTCTGTCACGGTGGCCAGTGGAGAGCTCGCCATATAACACGATCTTGGGAAGGCGATGGTCCTCCATTCTGGAGACGTGACCCATCCAACGCAGCTGGATCTTCAGCAGCGTGGACTCGATGCTGTCGACCTCTGCCATCTCGAGTACTTCGACGTTAGGGGTGTAAGCGCTCCAATGGATGTTGAGGATGGAGCGGAGACAACGCTGGTGGAAGCGTTCTAGGAGCCGTAGGTGGTGCTGGTAGAGGACCCATGATTCGGAGCCGAACAGGAGTGTGGGTATGACAACGGCTCTGTATACGCTTATCTTTGTGAGGTTTTTCAGTTGGTTGTTTTTCCAGACTCTTTTGTGTAGTCTTCCAAAGGCGCTATTTGCCTTGGCGAGTCTGTTGTCTATGTCATTGTCGATCCTTGCATCTGATGAAATGGTGCAGCCGAGATAGGTAAACTGGTTGACCGTTTTGAGTTTTGTGTGCCCGATGGAGATGTGGGGGGGCTGGTAGTCATGGTGGGGAGCTGGCTGATGGAGGACCTCAGTTTTCTTCAGGCTGACTTCCAGGCCAAACATTTTGGCAGTTTCCGCAAAGCAGGACGTCAAGCGCTGAAGAGCTGGCTCTGAATGGGCAACTAAAGCGGCATCATCTGCAAAGAGTAGTTCACGGACAAGTTTCTCTTGTGTCTTGGTGTGAGCTTGCAGGCGCCTCAGATTGAAGAGACTGCCATCCGTGCGGTACCGGATGTAAACAGCGTCTTCATTGTTGGGGTCTTTCATGGCTTGGTTCAGCATCATGCTGAAGAAGATTGAAAAGAGGGTTGGTGCGAGAACACAGCCTTGCTTCACGCCGGGGTACCAAACAAATAAACGTCTCAGTAACTAAATGGAAAAAGCACACTTCCTGTTAGATGTAGCACACCTTGTGGATTATGTGAAGATGTTTGAGCAGCCTGCAGTTAGATCTGAAGCTGATCACCCTATTCTGCTAAAGTCCTTTTAAGTGATGAAAAATATTTCAATAACCTCGTAAGATGTATTCCGATTTCAATTATGTGCATTCCACAACAATCAGATTGCAACAATTTATGTTTGTACAGGAATAATTACGTCCTTTTATTCACATCGGTTGCCCAGGAAACATTACAGCATTATCAATAGCTCTAGAAATACCCAGTTTACTTATGCAACTAAGATGGTCTTCAACATGATCCCTCTTAAATAAAGTCAAAATTAGACAATGTAGCAGACAAAAATCTGACATTATTCAATCAAATGTTGAGACACATTTGCATTTTAATCCAGTCAGAAATTGTGGGCAGGTCTGAGAGAGGTGAATAACAAGAAAATGAAAGAAAGAATGATAAAAAGGGAAACATTTCAAGACCAGAATTTCTCAATTGCATTTATAATGAATGAAGTTCCTTTTACATCCTAACAAATACCCCATGGGCTTGAAAATCATTTAATTATTTTGTTGGTCCTGTTTCTTTCATGTCTTCAGTTCTTAAATTTGATCACAGAATTGTTTGATTTTGAATTAATGCTACCACTGCAGTGAGCATCTGTGTAAACAAATGAGAAAATAAATGCAATATGTCACTTCCAGTCCAGCAATTTTATAATTAATTCAACCTCTGCTAAATACAATCTTCTGTCTTAATGCCAGTAACTTTCAAAGGTGGGGAAAATGGGAAAATTTGCCAGCTTAGTTCTATTTCCAGCAGTTTTGCGAGATCTGAGTGTATGCCTCACACTGCAGTCCACAACTCCTATCTTCTGTCAAAGCAGGCTAAGCACAGGCAATTTCAACCGAAGATTTTTTGGCAAAAAAAAAGTCATTTTTAGTGCCTTAAACACACAGCTTTTGATTGGCATAAATCTAGGCAAGATCACTGAACTTTTACTAACATCAATATGTCAGAAAGAGAACCTTCATGAGACAATTTCTATTCTATATTTATATTATGTTGTATGATCAGATTTGGTAAAAGGAATAATATAATAATAATGTTCCTTCTTCAACATTCCATTATCATTTTGATGAGTAATTCCATTTTGAATGACTGACCTTTCCATATTCTGGTAAAATTAATGCTGAATTAAAATTTTGCTTCTTAAATATATGCTTGCAGCTGATTAATTGCCAATTAGCATCCGGCTGCAATGTGTTTGTGAATTGTTTTACCCTTTTACCTTCATATTTAATTGTGGGTCTTTTGTTAGTACTACTGAACAAATTGTGGCCTCTGGATAGAACTAGAATAAAGTGTTATGTTGGAAATAGTGTGTCAGTTTATCTAGCCATGTAATTCAAGGATTTCTCAGGAGTTTGCAGAAGTATACCAGAAACCCTGGCAAATTTCTGGTGAAAAGTGTGCTGACCAGCTGCATCATGGACTGGTAAGGGGACATCAATATTCATGAGCATAAAGCCCTCCAAAAGTAGTGATCATAGCCCAGCACATCACTGGCAAAACACTCCCCACTATTGAGAACATCTACAGCAGGGGGAAGTGAATCACTACTCTAGACCCTTTTGTTACTGAAGTATTTTGCTTGAGAATATATGTCATTAGCCCATTTCCTCTGGAGTAATAAAACCAAGCACATAACAAATCAATTAGGTACAATTAAAACAGTGGTTTTCAAACATTTTCCTTCCACCCACATACCACCTTAAGCAATCCTTTACTAATCACAGAGCACCTATGGTATGGGGAACACTTAACGTGGTATGTGAATGGGGAAAAAATGGTCGAGAACCAATGACGTCAGCAAACACCAGGGATATGAGTAGGGGTAGAGGCCATCAATCCCCGGCGTGAATTGACATCATTTGATGCCGTCATACTGACTGTTTTGTTTTTCCGCTGCTACCCTCTCCCAGTTAATTTCCTGTTAATTCCTGGGACAAGGTGCCAGTGGAAAAGGGGCTATTGATTCATTTTTCCACACTTCCTGCCATACTCTACCAACACAGGTAAGGAAATCATGAGGCTGTTAGCAAATTGTCTTTATTTCCTCCTACAGGGAACACTGCTGTTGGAAAGAGGCAGCAATCTTCAAGGATCCACACCATGCAGCAAACACTCTGTTCTGGATGCCTGGAATGCCTGGTGATGGAGGCTGAAAAGTTGGGGTCATTTAAGAGACTCTTAGATGAAAGAAAAATAAAGGATTATGGGGTAGGCGAGGATTAGTGATTTTTTTTTAAATGTATGGGTCAGCACAACATTGAGGGCTGAAGGGCCTATAGTGTGTTGAATTTTTCGATGTTCTTTGGCAGAATTACCACTAATTGGTAGAGCAAAAAATAAACTGTACACAGTGTAAAGATGTAAACAAATAAAAGAACTGTAAAGAGATAATGAATGTAAACAAACTGACTGTACAATACAGAGAGAACGAAAGAAAACGAATAAAGTGCACAAGTAAGATTCCTTAAATGAGTCTCTGGTTGAGTTTATCACTCTTCCTGAACCTGGTGGTGTGATCCTTGTGACATATATACTTCTTTTCAGATGAGAGCAGTGAGAACAAAGAGTGTGCTGGAATGTGTGGGTCTTTGATGAATGTTGTCCACACCACCAGGTTGAGGAACAGCTCCACCATCAGACTCATTAACAACAAATTCAATCAGAGACTCATTTAAGGACTCTTACTGCGCCCTTTATTGATAGTATTTATTCTTTCTGTATTGCACACTTCATTGAAATTGATTATCTCTTTACAGTTCTTGATTGGTTTACATGTATGCATTTTGTACCTTTGTTTGCACTACCAATAAGTTGTAAATTCTGCCTCGCCCATAGGAAAAGGTTTCCCAGGGTTGTATGTGATGTCATGTACAGTACAATTCTGACTATTCAAAATGGTCGGGACCGGACCCAGTTCAGATAAACGGGTTTTTCGAAGAACTGGTCATTTTTTTAAAAACAGCTCAGAGGCAACAACAAATCACTTGTGTAAGGAATTAAAATAATGTTTAATTCTCACAGACAAAATGCTGGCCACCGCTGATCACCCACACTTCCCCACTGAGACCCTGTTGTGCCAGGAGTCCGAGGGTCCCACTTGAGCCCGAGAGTTTGAAGTCCCCATAACTGCCGGGAGCCTGAGGTCCGCTGCGCTCTGTTGGTGCTGGGAGCCCAACATTCTTGATCAGTTTGATACTGAAAAAAAGTTGGATAAATGAGGATTTCAGATATCCTCATTTATCTGATTTTTTTAAATATTGGGATAACTGAAGATTTTAGAGAATTTGATTTCAGATAATTAGTGTTGTACTGTATGTACTCTGACAATAAATATGAAATATGAGATGAAATTGTGTCCGCTCAATGTGTTAAAAACTCAAAACTTAGTCTGTATATGTTTCATTAGCCCCTTTTACACTGACATCCCATTTAATTGGATGTGCAGTGCCCTGGGATAGGAAGCCTTTTATGCTGTTTCCACTGGGCCACATTCAACTGGGACAATGACTGCTTTTCTGCTAAACACACTCATGCCTGGGGATCAGAGTGTTCTACCTTCAACCAGAAATGGGGGACTTTCTGCTATCCTTTTTCCACTGGTTTAATCGGCATGCCAGCACCAGCCAACACCAGGGATATGAGTAGGGGTAGAGGCCATCAATCCCCGGTGTGAAATGACGTCATTTGATGCCGTCGTACTGACTGTTTTGTTTTTCCGCTGCTACCCTCACCCAGTTGATTTCCTGTTAATTCCTGGGACAAGGTGCCAGTGGAAAAGGGGCTATTGATTCATTTTTTCCACACGTCCTGCCGTACTCTACCAACACAGGTAAGGATATCGTGAGGCTGTTAGCAAATTGTCTTTATTTCCTCCTTGAATGAGAGCAAAGAACATAGAATAGGGCAGCATAGTACAGGCCCTTCAGCCCATAATGCTGTGCCAACTTATGTTAACGAACTCCACAACAATCTAATACTCCCCAACCTCACACCATAACCCTCGATTTTCCTTACATCCATGTAACTAAGAATTTTTTTCCACCCTGAACTCACATTATAATTAATTTTGCAGTTCATCATGTTATAGAACATAGAAGCAGGCTCTCAGCCTACAGGGAGTCCACAATGATCATTTTCACTTCCGCTGTAGTAATCTCACCTTATTTTCCCCACATTCCCCTCTCAGATTGAATTGTTGATTGATGCAGGGGAAATTCAAAGTCAAACCCACACATTTTGGGAGAAAACCGGAGAACACAAGAGTCAACCACGTGGTCACACAGAGAATGTGCAAACTCCCCATAGACAAGTCGGGATTGAACCTGGGTCTCTGCTGCTCTGTCAATTATCATGCTGCTACATTTCCATGGATGTGCAGGTAAGTTCACCAAGCAAAATCTAGTCTGTGGAGCAAACTGATCAGTCAATACAAATGCTGTATATAATCCCTTTAGCAATAGACTTTTTCAAAATATATTTATGGGTATGGAATTTGTGTGCAAGCCAGAATTTATTGCTCACCTACAAATTTTTAGAGAATCCTAAAGCTTGTTCTGCTAGAGTATTTTTATCCATGTTACTTCCACAAGATTGCTTATCAGGTAACTGTCTTGGGCTTTGATCTTATGATGGTGAAGGAACAGTGAGATATTTACAAGTGAGAGTGAGGCCATCATAGCTTCGAGTTATAGCCAGGTGGTCACACCAGGGCCACAGGAGGAGGATCAATGGGTTATAGTTAGGAGAGGGAAAGGGAAGAGACAAGTACAAGAGAGGGCCCCTGTGCCTGTAGCCCTCAACAATAGGTTCTCCTCCTAGAGTACTGTTGAGGTTGGGGGGGGGGGGAAACAGTCAGACTGGGGAAAGCATCAGTAGCTGTACTTCTGGCACAAGTTCAGCCTCCATGGCCCAGAAGGGTAGGGAAAGGAAGAGCAGGGCAATAGTTATAGGGGATTCAATGGTCAGGAGGATAGATAGAGGTTTCTGTGGATAAGATAAAGAAAACCGGATGGTGGTTTGCCTCCCTGGTGCTAGGGTCCAGGATGTAGCTTCTTGTGTCCAAGACATCCTAAGGGGGGAAAGTAGTGAGCCAGAAGTTGTGGTACAATGACATAGGGAGGAAGAGTGAAGTGGTCCTAAAAAATGAATATAGGGAGTTAGGTAGGGAGCTAAAAAGAAGCATTGATTTCGTATTTATTTCAAAGTACATTTTAATTTGTCGTTCAATTAATTCTCTAAAATCCTGTCTTTTAAGTAGCATGGAGTTTAATCTCCATCTATACATTCTTAGTAGGATGTCCTCTAGCTCTATTGCCAATAAAAGGGGTGAGTGATCCGATAACAATCTAGCTTTATATTCCGTTTTCTTAACTCTTCCTTGAATGTGGGCTGATAACAGGAATAGGTCTATCCTTGAGTATGTTTTATGTCTACCCGAATAATATGAATATTCCTTTTCCTTTGGGTGTTGTTTCCTCCATATATCCAAAAGTTGCATTTCCTGCATCGATTTAATTATAAATTTGGTTACTTTGTTCTTTCTGTTAGTCTTTTTTCCAGTTTTATCCATGTTTGAGTCCAAATTAAGGTTAAAATCCCCTCCTATTAGTATATTCCCTTGTGTATCTGCGATCTTCAAAAAGATATCTTGCATAAATTTTTGATCTTCTTCATTAGGTGCGTATACATGGAGTAAATTCCAAAATTCTGAATATATCTGACATTTTATCATTACATACCTCCCTGCAGGATCTATTATTTCCTCCTCTATTTTGATTGGTACATTTTTATTGATTAATATAGCTACTCCTCTGCTTTTGAATTATATGATGCTGCTGTTACATGTCCTATCCAATTTCTCTTTAATTTCTTGTGTTCCACTTCAGTTAGATGTGTTTCTTACATGAATGCTATATCAATTTTTTCTTTCTTCAGTAAATTTAACAGCTTCTTCCTTTTGATTACAAACAGAGGAGCAAAATAAATTAATAAAACCATTTGAAATAGAAGAAATACAGGAGATATTAAAAACATTACCGAACAATATAACACCGGGAGAGGATGGACTCCCAATAGAATACTATAAAACATTTAAAGACTTATTAATTCCTCCTCTCCTGGAAGTAATGAACCAGATTGAAAAAACACAAAACATACCAGATTCATGCAAAACAGCAATAATTACAGTAATACCAAAGACGGGGAAAGATCCACTAACACCAGCATCGTATAGACCAATATCTCTACTTAACACAGATTATAAGATAATAACTAAACTATTAGCAAACAGATTGGCTGACTGTGTACCAAAAATAGTAAAACTAGACCAATCTGGATTTATTAAAAAAAGACGAACAACGGACAATATCTGTAAATTCATTAACTTAATCCATGCAGTACAAGGAAACAAAACTCCAACAGTAGCGGTTGCTTTAGATGCAGAGAAAGTCTTTGACAGAGTAGAATGGAATTATTTATTAAAAGTACTACAAAAATTCAACATACCAGAGAAATATATTAATTGGATTAAAGCATTATATAAAGGGCCATTGGTGAAAGAGACAGTAAATGGATATATATCAAAGCAATTTAAATTAAGCAGATCAACAAGGCAGGGATGTCCACTATCTCCCTCACTGTTCACGTTAGCTATAGAACCACTAGCAGAACTGATAAGAACAGAAAACAAAATACGAGGGATAAAAATATAAGAGAAGGAATATAAAATCAGTCTATTTGCAGATGACGTTATAATATACTTAACAAAACCAGAAATATCAATAAAAGAATTACATAAGAAATTGAAGGAATATGGAGAAGTATTGGGATACAAGATCAATGCAAATAAAAGTGAAGCAATGCCAATGAATAATGCGGATTTCGCAAAGTTTAAGAAAGAATCACCATTTAGATGGCAAACACAAGTAATTCGATATCTAGGTATACAACTAAATAATAATCTCGGCCATCTATATAAACTAAATTATCAGCCATTAATGAAAAAAATTACAAGAAAACAGAGCACTAGAAAGACTTACCACAACACTGATAGGAAAGATAAACTGTATTAAAATGAACATCTTCCCAAGGATACAATACATATTTCATTCATTACCAATTCACCTAACAGAAATTCTTCAAGGAGCTAAAGAAAATAATGGAAAGGGGTGAAACTAAGGATAGCACTAGATAAATTAACAGAATGGTATAAAACAAGGAGGCTTACAACTACCAAACTTTAAGAATTATTATAGAGCAGCACAATTAAGATACCTATCAGATTTTTATCAAACAAGGGAAAAACCAGATTGGACCAGATTAGAGCTAGATAAAATAGGCGAGAAGATACCTGAACATATACTATATAAGTGGAATTCACCAGTATTGCATCATCTGCTCAACATTTGGAAGAAGATTCACGTAGAAAGGAATAAAATAAATTATCAACTACCAAAATTAATATTGACACAAAATCAACTAATCCCTTTCACTATAAATAACCTTTCCTTCAGAGAATGAGAGAGAAAGGGGATCAAAAGAATAGAAAATTGTTTTTCAGGAAATAAATTATTATCTTTTGAGCAAATGAAGGACAAATATAATATAACTCACGATACAAGGTTTGCATACCACCAACTGAAAACCTACTTGAAGGACAAATTGGGAAACAGTCTGAGATTACCAGAAGGAAGCAATTTTGAATATGTGATTACAGACACAATGATAATTTAAAAATTTATAACAAACATGTACATCAAACTGCAAGAAATGGAGAACGAGGAAACAAACTGTAAACCTAAACAAAAATGGGAACAAGATCTAAACATAAAGATAAAGAATGAAACATGGGAAAAGCTATGCTCCAGAACTATGAGAAAAACAATAAACTCGGGGTTACGCATGATACAATATAATTGGTTACACAGGCTATACATCACACCCCAAAAGTTAAATAAATGGGACCCAACAGTATCAGGCAGATGTTTTCGCTGTAAAAAGGAAATGGGAACAACAATTCATGCAATTTGGACATGTGAGAAAGTGAAAAAATTTTGGGAAGATCTAAACCAGATATTAAATAAAATCACAAAAAGCAATATACCAAAATGCCCAGAGATCTTCCTTCTAAGTAATATAAGAAATAAAGAATTTGGACTCGATTTGGATGGAGCACAAAAAAGATTTATTATGATATCCCTAGCTGTAGCAAAAAAATGTATTATGTCAACCTGGAAATTAGAAGACAACTTGAGAATACAGCAATGGTACATAGAAATGAATAAATGTATTCCATTAGAAAAAATAACATATAATTTAAGAAATAACATCACAATATTCGAACAAATATGGGAACCATACATGAAATACAACAGAGAAATCCTACCACGGATCTCCATCACCTAAAATGACAGAAGGAGAAGACAATGAAATGAACTGACTCAGTATATAAAAGTAAAAGATAAAAATTTCTTGTTTATTTTTATTGAGTGACGACATTGTTTAACGGGTTTAATGTATCTTATAGATTGAACTTTGAATAAATGGGATGGGGGAGAGGGAGGGAGGGAAGGCAGGGGGAAAAGGGGAGAAAATGACACTGTATATATTCAAGAGAAAAAAGTCTGTATGTATTTTGGTCAGTATGGTTTATAGTGTGAAAAATAAAAAATTAAATTAAAAAAAATGAGATGCTTGGAAAATACATGGATGGTAAACAGAAGCTTAAGAAAGAAATGAGGAAAGTGAAAAGAAGGTACGAGGTGGCTACAATGAACAGGGTGAAAATAAATATGAAAGGTTTTTACAAATATATAAATAGCAAAAGGAGAGTGAAGGATAAAATTGGTCCCTTAGAGAATCAGAGCAGACAACTGTGAGCGGAGCTGAATGAGATGGAGGAGATATTAAATGAATTCCACTCATTGGTATTCACTAGGGAAAAGGATATGGAATCGTGTAGGATAAGAGAAGCAAAAGGGGCTAATTAGGGAAAATGTAGGGATTAGGAAAGAGGGTGTTGGAATTTTTGTGGTATATAAAGGTGGATAAATCTCCAGGTCCCAAAGGGATTTTCCCCAGGTCCTCCAGGGAAGTCAGGAGGTATGAGAGGAGGCTCTGACAGTGATTTTTCAAAAGTCACTAGAGGGGGGCATGGTGCCGCAGGATTGGCGTATCACAAACATGGTTCCTCTGTTTAAAAAGGGCTTCAGGTGTAGGCCCAACAATTATATGCCAGTAAGTTTGACATTGGTGGTGAGTAAACTAATGGAAAGTATTCTTAGAGATAATATGTACAGGTATCTAGAGGTGCAGAAACTGATCAGGGACACTCAACATGGGTTTGTGCGGGGAAAGTTATGTTTGACAAATCTTTTTGAATTTTTTGAGGAGTTGACTATAAAGGTTGATGAGGGTCTATATGGACTTCAATAAGGCCTTCGATAAGGTTCCACATGGAAGATTGGTAAGGAACGTTCAGATGCTAGGTATTAATGTTGAGATAGTCAAATGGGTTCATCAGTGGCTAGAAGGTAGATGTCAGAAAGTCATGGTGGATAACTGCCTGTCAGGATGGAGGCTGGTGATGAGCGGTACGCCTCAGGAATTGGTGTTGGGTCCCTTGTTGTTTGTCATTTACATTAATGTTTTGGATGGTGGAGTGATAAATTGGGTTAGTAAATATGCAGACAATACAAAAATAGGGGGAGTTGTGGATAGAGAAGATGGTTTTCAAAGATTGCAGAGGGATTTGGACTGCTAAGAAGAGTGGGCTGAAAGGTGGCAGATGGAATTCAGTATCGATAAGTGTGAAATGCTTCATTTTGGAAAGATTAATCGAAACTGGACATATGTAGTGAAGGGGAGGGGCATTGACGAATGCAGGGGAACAGAGATCTTGGAATAATGGTTCTTTGAAAGTGGAATCTCATGTGGATAGAGCTTTTGGCATGTAAAACATTGAATATAGGAGCTGGGAAGTGATGTTGAGACTATTGTGTGCAATTCTGATCCCCAAATTATAGGAAATATATCAATAAGGAAGATTTACTAAAATGTTGCCTGGATTGCAGTATCTAGAATACGGAGAAAGATTGAGTAGACTTTATTCATTGGAGCATAGAAGGTTGAGGGGGGATTTGATAGAGGTATTTAAAATTATGAGGGGATAGATAAAGTAGATATAGTTTCTTCCCCTTGAGGGTAGGTGAGATTGAAACGAGGAGTCATGAGTTAAAGGTTAGGGGGCAAAAGTTTAAAAGTTACATGAGAGGAAACTTCACTCAGAGTGGAATGACCTTCTGGAAGAAATGGTTGCAGCAAGGTCAATTTTGTCATTTAAGAAAAAGTTAGATAGCTGCATGGATGTGAGGAGATTGGAGGGTTATGGGCAGAGTGAAGGTAAGTGGGACTAGAGGAGATCACTTCAATTGGTATGGACTAGAGGAGCCAAGATGGCCCATTTCCATACTGTACTTGTTATATGGTTATATGGAAAAGGGTGTGAAGTTTAGAAGTGACCAGAAGATAATGGTTTTCCATGCACCTTCATAGGAACATAGGAAGTAGGAACAGGAGTAGGCCAAAAATGGCTTATCGAGCCTGCTCCGCCATTCAATAAGATCATGGCTGATCTAATTTATGACCTTCTGCACTTGTACATCTTCAACCACTCAGTCCTTATGCTGATAGTTCCATACAAACTTTAGTCAGCCTGTTAAAGGAACCGTCAGTGTTTTCTTTAAAAATCCTGCAACTGCAGGGCCTGTGACCAAGACAGCAGCACCTCCACTCAACAGTGGCCATAAGGGTTTGCAGACTCTGAGGGAACTGTGGACTGGCTCAAGACACCAGAAACAAGAAGAACACTCCCCGAGAAGCAGAGGAGACAACCCTACAAGCCCAGTCCAGCAAGGGGCTCAGCTGTTGAGGGACCCACACAGGCTGTAGGCAACATGATCGGAGGTCCCACATGGGAACCAGGTGTTGGAACTGGGATTCAAGAGGGTGCTGAAGTCTAGAAGGGCTCCCGAAATGCCATGGATGCTGAAGGCTTCCTGGTCATGTCAGAGCTATGGAACAAGATCTTGGGTTTCTGAGGGATCACACAGGTGTCTGGGCTGCTGCTGAAGTTGTGGGAGCACTAGATGTGAATCTGTGGACACTCAGTGACTCTGAAGGGACTTACATTTGCTTCTCTTTCTCTCTTACTGCAAGGGGAGCTGAGTAACTCTAACAGCAGGCAAAAAGCAATTTTGTGTAATATTACATATTTGGTACTATTTCATGACGATAAAGGAATCTTGAATCTTGGGGGTAAGAGGTCAGAGGCTTGGGAGATGCCATCAGGTAGCCTAAGCAGCTTGCTCAACTTGTTGAGCATTTCCACATTTTTTGTTTTCCATTATATTCTCCCTGGTCATTGCCTGGAACGCCAATTGACACATCACCCCAAATTGAGGTAAATCACAAAATTCTGTAGACTCCATGTTTGAAGTTTTTGTCCTGAGCAGGACAAGCAGAGGTCCCGCTGAGGTTCTCCAGCATTGTGTGTGCTTTACCCCAAAATGAATGCTTTCTGAATTTCTTGTGCAGAATCCTGAAATAAGAATACTCTTACACTACAATCTAATACAACAGGAATTCAAATATTTTCTCTTGTATTATGTTTATTAATGTTCTTGCAATATCCTTAATGTAATATCACATATTGAAAAACCTCACATGAACATAATGCAAACCTCAGGGTAGATTAAGTATTAAGTTCAGTCAAACAATGTTCACTAGTAATTGTTTGGACCGTAGCACATTACAGCACAGAAATAAGCCCTTTGCCTCATCTATTTCATGCCAAACTATTATTCTGCGTAATCCCATTGACCTATTACCCAGTCCATAACCCTTCCTACCCTTCCTATCCATGTACCTACCCTATTTTCTTTTCCTCAGTCAAAATCGAGCACACATTCACCACTTCAGATGGTTCCATACACTCGCCACTCTACATTAAGAAGCTCCCCCAATATTCCCTTGAAACATTTTACCTTTAACCCTTAATCCACATCCTCTATTTCTTGACTTACCTATCCTCAGTAGAAAAAGCCTGCTTGCATTTACTCCACACCCTTCATAACAGTTTGAAGCCAATAAATATAGAAGGCTCTGGGTTAATTATCACACATAAACTATCTTTCTTCCATCATTGGAGCATTAAACTAAACATCTTATCTTTAGAAAGGGTCTGTTTTAATTCAGCATACAGTATGTTAGGTTTTGGCCCTGCACCTGTTGTCTGTACTGTAACAAATATTATTCACTAACCTGTGATGATAAAACCTCAAATTTTTGTGGAAGTTACTATATTCCCCTTTGTATTGGAGCAGTCAGAATTAAACTGTGGTTTTACTTCTTGACAGCAGGTTTGATATTTTGACCCTAGCTGACTTTTCTCAGCAATATATCATCTAATCTTCCCAAGATGACTGACGCCTCTCCAGCACTCTACTGAGGTGAGCTGCCAGGTCCCAAGCTTTTAATCTTCCCCTATCGCACCTTGCAGATCAAATTTGTCTGATTGTTCATCAGTGTTAAAATATTCACTGGAGGATGGAACTCTCCTGGGAATTCAAACCAGAACCTTGTGATTTTACAATCCAATTCCCTGACAAGCATCTACCGTTTCTGCGTGTGTAATAGTTGATATTTGTGGACCGATTTTTAGGGTAAAATTTAGAGAGTCGACTATTACACACATACTACTTTTGACCACAAAAAGTACCTGCCTTGTTCAGGGCCTTGGGAGCTCAAATGTGAAGGCAACCTGGGCCTAGGCTAGAGACAGCCTTCAGGGTGTCAGGAGCTCCATTGGGTGGGAGGCTAGGGCCTGGGTGAGAGACGGCCATTGGTACATCGGGAGCTCAGATGGGTGGGCAGCTGGGGCCAAAAATGGGAGGGCCGATCTCTACATGGTGTTGACTATTACGTGTGTATATACAGTATTATTCTCTTTCACTACCTTAAGAGTGATAAAAGTGTCATCCAAGGATCATTTTTTCCCCACTGTTCACAGAAGTCAGAGTAAATCCAACGTATAGGAATCACCACTTTACAGAGGATCTTAATACATCTCCCTGCACGGCAACACATTACCTCTCCTAAAGTGCATCCCTTAATGCCAGTCGGATTTCAGAGGTGAGGGGTCAACTTCAATCTTTCATGTAATCACAGAATTGTCTCAATTTGATTGGGCAACAACTCTGTTCAAGGACAGTCTGATCCAGCCAAGAAACAGAGGATCCTAGCTCAGAGAATGAGACCAGTCAGCCCATTATGCACAGACCAGTTGTTTGGAAGAAAGATTTTTAAAAATGTGATGCTGCTGGAGCTGTTTCAATGGCAGCTCTGTCACTATGAGGACCTGGTGAGAGTGGGGCACAGAGACACAGCACATGCCCACGGGGTCCTACTGCGCAGTCCAACTGCCGACGGCTCTGTGACAGCACCTGTTAAAGGAGCCAATGGTGTTTTATTTAAAATCCTGTGACTGCAGGGTCTGGGCCCAAGATGGCAGTGCCTATGCTGGGAAGCAGCCACGAGGGGTTGCAGGACACCATGGAGTAGAAGAGGACACAACCCTCAGGACAGGGACCTTAGCAGTGGACCAGCAAGGAGGTCTGCAACTGAAGGACACACACAAGTGGTGAGCAGTTGGTGTCTTGAAGTCAAATGACTCACACCAGGCTGTGGGCTGGCTTATGAGAACCAGATGTCAGAACCAGGGTGCAGAGTGCAAGAAGAGTTCCTGAAAAGCCCTGGGTGCTGAAGGCTTCCTTATCATATCAGGGGTCGAGATCTGGGGTAAAACACAGAAGTTTGCAGACACCATGATCAAAGTAAAAATGCTGGAGAAACTCAGCAGGTCAAACTGTGTACTTTATCTAGCCAATTTTTCAGGTGTGAGCATTGCATCAAGGTGTGAGCAAAATGTAGGCAGGCACCTAAACACAATGGAGGGGGAAGGGGCAGGGGGAGGAGCCCAGACCCACAGGCAGGAGGCAATAAGTGGATAAGGGAGGGATGACATACCAATAAACAGGGGGAAGAAGGAATGGCTCTGTGAATGGAGAGGGGGAGTGAAGAGCTGGAGGAAATAAGACAGAGGGATGGAGAAGGCAGAGAGAATGGGGAGTGAGCTAGCAGAAACTGGAGAAGTTGATGTTAATGCCATCCAATTGGAGAGTGCCTAGATGGAATATTAGGTGTTGCTGCTCTAATTTATGGGTGGCCTTGGTTTGACAGTACATGAGGCCATGGACAAACATGTCAGCACGAGAGAGGGTGCACAAAATTGAAATGGTTGGCCACTGGGAGACCCTGTCCTTAATGCAGACAGAGCGAAGGGGCTCAGGGAAGCGATCTCTCAGACTGTGTCCAGTCTCTCTGATGTAAAGAAAACTACAACAGGAGCACCAGATGACTCCTCCTGCAGATTCACAAGTAAAATGTTGCTTCATTTGGAAGGACTGTTTGGGGTCCTGAATGGTGGACAGCGAGGAGATGAGGTGGAAGTATGGAACTTCCTGTGGCCACAGAGGAAAGTGCCAAAAGTGCGATGGGTGGAACCAGATGAGTCGATGAGGGAGCAGTCCCAACAGAAGCGGAGAAGAGAAGATATGTCTGGTGGTGGGTTCATGTTGTACTACATTTAGATCTGGGCTTGGGTTGCCGATCGTTTGAACTGAACTGGAAACTTATGCGGCTGCAGAGACTGCTGGAGGCAAATCCATGGACACTCGATGACTCTGAGGAGACTCTCTTTTGCTTCATTTTCTCTTACAGTAAGGGGTGCTGGGAAATGCTGATGGTGAAGCTTTCTCTCCCTAATAACAGACAAAAAAACAATTTGTTGTAATATTACATTTCAGTTTTATTACATGACAGTGGTGTCTTAAGAAAGAAGCCTCAATTCTTAAGGAGCCCCACCACCCAGGCCATGCTCTCTTCACTCTGCTACCATTGGGAAAAGGGTACAGGAGCCTGAAGACGAGCACTCAGCGGCACAAGGACAGCTTCTTGCCACCAGATTTCTGAATGAACAATGAACCATTGACATGACCTTATTCAGTCTTCTTTTCTTTTGCTTGTACTATTCTTATTTATTTTGTAATGGGGTAATATAAATATGTTGCCACAAAACCACAAAATTTGTGCCATGTTCATACCAATAAATTCTGATTCTAATTTTGATTGAGATTCTAAATACTATCTAAAATCTGAAATCCTGTGATTTACTGTTGAATCTGCTTCCTCTGCCCTTGCAGTCAGTACATTCTACATCATAAAGCTCACATTATTTTTTAAAAGTCTCTTCATATGGTTCATTTATTAAAACTTAAATTATTTTTTAAAAATGCTGCTTTGTTTTACAGCACTATTGCAGTGGATCATGTGAGTGTATATTGCACTATAAGGTACTTGGGTGGGTTCATGACTCTTGTTAAGTTTTGAAAAATATCCCAAGTAATAGCATAAAAGGACATTATGGTGTTTGATCTTCATGCTGTATTACCATGAAACATTGGGAGGCTTAATCCTGCTTAACCTGGTTGAGGTTCAATATGCAGATGATGGGAATGTTTCTACTAACACAATAACACCCCATTGATCTGTTTCAACATTTGCCTTGTTGAATGTTGGGCCACTTTCCATTGTTCAATATGAAAATAAACAGATTAAAGAAATAAAGTCGTTGGGCTATTTGCGTAAGTTTCACAGTTTGGCGGGCAGCAACCTCCTTTGAAGAAGACCGCAGAGCCCACCTCACTGACAAAAGGCAAAGGAGGAAAAACCCAACACCCAACCCCAACCCACCATTTTTCCCCTGCAGCCGCTGCAACCGTGTCTGCCTGTCCCGCATCGGACTTGTCAGCCACCAACGAGCCTGCAGCTGACGTGGACTTTTACCCCCTCCATAAATCTTCGTCCGCGAAGCCAAGCCAAAGAAAGAAGAATGTTTGAGTAATCCAATTTGAGGTCATTTTTAAAAACACGTGTTTCTTCTTTTATTCCTCAGCATTCTAGTACATTACATTTGCCAATTTAAAAACTTGGTGCATTGTGTTTCCTTCTATATCATTGCAGCTCCTACAATACTGAGTCTGGAATTACTCTGTCACATGAATTAGTCTTTCATATGCTGGATTCTGCTTCAATGCATAAAATCCTTTAGAAAGTGAATTACTTGTAGATATTTACAGGTATAAATTAATTCTGCAATAAAAGTATTTCATTATCAACCTTTGCTAATTGTGCAGACAGAAGAATATTCTAACACGTTGTAATTAATCATAATACGATCATTGTGTGGACGAACCGCTCTCCGATAATAGCCATAATCATTTGTAATACCTCATGATGAATCATACTATATCACGAAGGTCCATAGTTGCCATGTACGTTGTGTCATGAACATAAAAGTAAAGCAGACAGATGATTTAATAAATTAATCATTAAATAATAAATGGTTTTTATAAACCCTCACTGAATTATGATTAATCACATCTGGGATGCAAAGAACATAAATGCTTCAAACAGAAACCAATTATGACTAATGCAGTCTCCAAATGGTTAGTTCCAACATTTTTAAAACATTGATGAGAGGGTACATATTACCTCAGATTGAACAATACAGTACAACTCCGATTATCCAAAATGGTTGGAACTGGACCAATTTTGAATAACTGAATTTTCAGATAAATGGTAATTTAAAAAAAAACAGCCCAGTAGCAACAGCAAATCACTTGTATAAATGTTTAAACAACAGAAAATCAAGGGAAGCATTTTTAAACATTAAAATAATGCTAGATTCTCACCGAAAAAATTCTGGATCCAGCCGCTCCCTGAGGCCGGGGAGGCTTCCTCGGCTGGTAGAATATTCACTGGCCAGTTGTCTTGCTCCTGTCTCCCCATGGACTCGTTCCGGCAGGGGCAGTTCAGGGTTCACATCTGCTGCTCCGGCACCTCATTGAGCCGCTCCGGCACCTCACGGGCTCACTCAGGGCAGCGTGGGTGGTTCAATACGGTGGATCAATGGCTGTCCTCATTACCCATAATTTCTCACACAGCTGGAACCAATCTGCCAGTGCCACGTCAGGGAAAAGTTAATGCCTGTCCTCCTCCTGCCTGAGAAGCCACTCTCCTTGATGACGCTGGGACCAGGGAATTCTCTGACCGTTTGCCCTGGGAAATAGTAGCACGCAGTTTGAAAGGGAGAGTTGGAGAGAAAAGTCAATAGGGATAGGTAAAGAAGAAATGGGAAGAGAGAGGGGAGGAAGTTACCTGAAACAAGGACAATCATCTAATTTCATATCGGGTGATTTTTTTCAATCTGCAAAGTCAGTTTGGCTCTGAAAAATATTGGATAACTGACCATTTCTGATTGTTTCGGATTTCCTCATTTATCCCAAATTGTTTGGAGGTGACTACCAGGTCCAAAAAGATTTTGGAGAAAAGAGGATTTTGGATAATCAATGTTTTACTGTGTATTGTAAGGTAAAACATCATGAGATGGGAATGTGTAGGGAGTTACCCTGTACAGGGCAGTAACAAGAAGGGGAGGTGTCCTTGTACTCCTGTTAGGTAAAACATCATGAGATGGGACCGGAGAAGGAGTCACCCAGTACTAAGGAGTAACAGAATGCATCCTTGTACTTACAAGATAAGAGAGACATTGATGGATTGAGAGGCAGGAAGCTAGCAGGGAAAGGATAGCAACAGTTTTAGTCATTGGACAAGTAATGATATGATGATGTTCTAAGCACATATCCAAGGGTATAAAAAATCACCATTTTGCTGATAACGGCAGAATGCATTCTCCGACTAACTTTGTTAGTCGCAAGTGTTACAATCCGGTAATAAAGAACAAAGAACCCTGATTTCGACTCAGCCTGGTGTTTGTCTCACTCATTCATGAACAAAGCAGACCTAACAGTATTCAGCATAATAACGTGAGCATAAATCTGACCAGTGAATTTAACTTACTTCTATTGTCAATATTTACATGTTAAAGTTATTTTTTTAAGTATTGCTAGATAAAATATAATTATATTCAATTTATGTTCATTTTAAATTTAAATTTTGACACTGTGAATATAAGTTTCCAAATAATAAAGTAATATAGCAGTGAACATTCCACGTTATGTTTGATAAATTTATCAAGGTTAAAGCTGATTATGAAGAAGGACAGCAATTCCATATTTGGCAATGACAGTGAAAGACTATTAACCATCTGGTAAAGTTTACACCTTTGATTAATGAATCCCAAGAGAATTCTAAGAAGCATGTACAGGTATGCACTACTTAACGTTTGTTCAGGCATAGCCTGACTGCATATACATCCATGGTCCCATAAACAAGTCCACAGCAATTTAGAAAAATCGATGTTAGCTATAGGAAATTATATACTGTATACCAAAACTAATCCTACTGTGCTGTGCTCTTCCCACATCCCTGTATTAGTCTCCACACTGATCCCCACAGCCCCTCACTCTCCCCACAGCCTTGTGGTCAGTCCCCACACTGATTCCACTCTCCCACTCTCTCTCCACAGCCCCATGTCCATCCCCACACTGATCCCACTGCCCTACTCTCTCCCCACAGCCCCGTGTCGGTCTCCACACTGATCCCTACTTGTAAATGAATAGTTTACAGGTACACAACAGAAGCCATATAGCTTTGCTAAGTATTTAATATGGTATTCACACAATGTCCACATCGCATAATGCCCAATTTCACAGAACATAACATGGACGTTAAATAGCACATCGCTGTACTTTTATGGAGAAATCTGTTCAAATGTTCAAGAGGGCTGTAAATTTATCTGTCCAAGAGGCAGACTCCTTGTGTGAAGTTAGCTGCAGGTTGCAATACTGTTTGCATGACAGAGTTCTCATGATTTTCAAAGCAAAATAAAGCACTTGGTAGGTGTATTTGTGTTCATTTGTCAAGTGTTTGCAGATCCATTTTAACAATATAGCACAGTAATAAGCCCTTCCTCCCACGAGCCGGTGACACCCAATTAACCTACAACTCTCGTAATTTTAGGAGGAAACCAGAACTGGAGGAAACCCATGCAGACAAGGGAAGAACCCACAAACTCCTTACTAACAGCACCCGGTACAAATCCAAGTCGCTAGCAGAGTCACAGTGTTGCATTAACTGCTACACTGACGGTTTCTGACCATTGATTGAACATTCAACTTTTACACAGTCATGTTGGGGATCACTCCCCAAATGTCTATGTAACCATCATCATTTCCAAATAGTAGGAAAACCAAGTGATGTTTACCTCTGATATGTCAGTGATGCACTGCATGAGCTGGGAACAATATCAGTTCTTTGGATTCAGCTGTGTGATAAAGGAGCTTTAGACCCAGAAGAACATTTTAAGTGCATGATGAATCATTAATAGAAGCAGCTAGTTGTGTAATCCTCAGTTAGGGAAGAAGGCAAGTAGGATAGGGGGCAATGAGGAAGGAGAGGAATTGCTGGGTCCATGAGAAAAAGAAGAGAAGCAGTGGAAAATGTGATTTAACGGTGATTCATTGTTCCAGCAGATAACCAGAAATTGTTGCTATTTCAGAAATTATTGTTTTCGACTAACAGAATTCTTTTGAGAGCTCTGCCTCCGTTATTTGATTTTTACAGAAATAATATGATAAACTGCAAGAAACAAATTCTTTTATTCTGATCACAAAGACCTCAAGGCAACTCAATAACATGGACCCAAGAAGAGTGGTGTGAGCTGCCTCGACGACTATCGCCCAGTAGCACTAACTTCTACTGTGATGAAATGGTTGAGAAACTGGTCATGGCCAAAATGAACAGGTACCTAAGCCTACAGCAGATACAATATCACTGCTCTCCACTCATCTCTGAATCACCTCAAAAACAGCTATTCATACCTGCGTATGGCTGCACTTCACCAATTACAGCTCAGTCTTCAACACCATCATTCACTCAGTGCTGGTCAAAAAGTTACAAACTCTAGGCCTCTGTATCCCCCTCTGAAAATGAATCCTTGACTTTCTCATCAGAAGATCACAATCAGTATGAATTGGAAATAACATCACTGATTATCAACACAGACACACCTCAAATCTGTGATGTGCGCTTAGCCCACTGCTCTGCTCATTATACACCCATGACTTTGAGACCAGGCACAATTCCAGTGCCATCTACAAGTTTGCCCATGACACCACAGTTTTTCTGCAGAATCACAAACTGCAATGAGGAAATGCACAGAAATGTGTGACGACAACATCAGCAGAACCAAGGAGATGATTGTGGATTTCAGTAGGAAGTCAGGGGAACACGACCCAGTCCTCATTGTGGGCTCAGTAGTGGAGAGGATCGAGAACCTCAAAATTCCTGGGTGTCATCATCTCTGAGGATCTGTTCTGCAATCACAAAGAAGGCTCGCCAGTGGCTATACTTTGTGAGGTGTCTGAGACGGTTCAGTATGTCACCGGAGACTGTCGTAAACTTCTACAGGTGTACCGTGGATAACATTCTGGCTGGTGGCATCACTGCTTGGTATGGAGGCACCAACTCCCTGGACAGGAATAAACTTGGCCTCCAACATCACAGACCATTGAGGACATCTACATGAGTCAGTGTTTAAAAATAAACAGCCTCTATTCTCAAAGACCCTCACCTCCCCATCAGAAAAAAAGTACAGGAGCTTAAATGTAAGCACTTAACGGCACAAGGGCAGCTTCTTCCCCATTGCCATCAGATCCCTGAATTATCAATGAACCAAAGACACTGCCTTATTTTTTGTGCACTTTTTTTTTATATATTAATGTTGTAAGATGGTTATAATATGAGAGTTTACACTATGGAACTGCTACAAAGACCGAATTTCATGACTTGTTCATGACAATAAATTCTAATTCTGATTCTGACTTGGTGTGAGAGTAACTAACCTTTTCTTAGCAACCATACAATCTTGTCAATGGAGCCGTAAAATGCTGTCATTTCAATTTTGTGTTGATATTTTAGCATTTGATGCATTTGAACTTTTAGATGGAACAAGTGTCCTCAATTAATTCTTCAAAATCTTTTTAAACTGCCATAACTGTGACATTCTCACCTAATTTAGATTTGTGTCTGGCCTTTCTATTCCACACTCTCCTTCAGTTATTGTACTTAAACTGTTTGATGTCATGCTGGGCAATTCATCAAAATGACTTAATGGAGTGATTTGTTTCTATCCATGTATTATTTATTGCTACTCCTTTAAATACGCAGCATCATATATTAAACCATTGCATCTGATTTCTATACTTATTCTCCATGGTACATGTCTGAGAGCGAGCCAGCCCTGCTTGTATCACTGTGCTGGTGGGGCAGCTGCAGAAAGATGGCGCCTTCGAGGCTTGCCGATTTCCTTGTGGCTTAGGCCACAGTTCACACCGCAAGGAATGTGGTGTCGTCACTGCTGCGCGCATCGGAACTCCTGTTGGATTAAAGGGGTGCGCGTGAAATTCAAATAATCAGTTCAACTGAAACCTCAACTGTGTCCTGTGATGTGTTTCTGTATGTGTAGCAGCCACTACATTGGTGACCCCGCAGAGCCCAGATGTTATCTGGTCTCCAATCATGGATTCGCTGTTTCCGTGAAACTCCCCTCTTTTGGACCCATCAGTCAGGCAGAGGCGCAGTTTCACCTCAGACAGATCACCTCTGACTCCATGATGATCTAGCATGTGGTGAGCACCCTTTATGAAAAAACAGCAGCCAGACTGGACAACCTGATCCACAATCCTCCAGAGGACGGCAAGTATGTCGCCCTCCTCTTCAGCATCTCAGTTCTCTCCCATTGGCAGCCCGTGGCCAGGCTGATACACCTCGATGGCTTGGGGGACAGAGCCCCATACGTGGTAATGGATGAAATGCTCGCACTGGCAGAAGGCCACAAACCCTGCCTGATGTTTGAGCAAGCCTTCCTGGAACAAATGCCGAAAGACATCCAGCTCCTTCTAGCAGATAAGGATTCTCAGACCCCCGGAAGGTGGCACCCTGCGCCGACGTGCTGTGGTAGGCCAAATGGGAGAAACAGGCCGTCATGAATCAGGTCACCCACCCTGGACCCAGCCGACTGCAGCCCGCTTCCAGGCAGAGTCCGGAGGAGCACCAAACCATTTGGTGTTTCTACCACCAACACTGGGGAGCCTAAGCCCGCAACACCTGCCAGCTCTGCTTATATCAGGGAAATAACTAGGCCTGCCGCTGCTGATGGCTACGACGGCTGGCCACATGAACAGTTTCTTACATGTGGTCTTACACAAGACCAACAGACGGCATTTCCTGGCCATTCTATGCCCACAATTCACTGCAACCATGCCCCAGCATGGCATCCTCCACCACATCGCCACACGGGGATCCCTGCTCCACACCGCCTGATGACTGCCACTGGAGAAGCAGCTGTTCACGAAAGAGGAGTTCTCCCACCTCCAGAAGCACGGCATAGTCCACAAGTCAGACAATCCCTGGGCCTCTCCCTTGCACATGGTCCCAAAGGCCTCTGGGGGGGTTGGCACCCACATGGGGACTACCACTGGCTTAATGACACAATCACGCCTGACTGGTACCCCACTCCCCCACATACAGGACTTTACGGCCAACCTACATGACACCAAGGTTTTCTCTAAGGTTGACTTGGTGAGGGGTTACCATCAAATCCCCATACACCCGGATGATATTGGCAAAACCACCATCATCACCCCGTTTGGCCTTTTCGAATTCCTGCAGATTCTCTTTGGCCTGAAGAACACAGCCCAAACCTTCCAGTGGCTCATGGATGCAGTGGGTAGAAACCTGGACTTCGTGTTCATCTATCTCGATGACATCCTCATCTCCAGTTGAGATCACAATGAGAACAAGACCCAGCTCCACACACTGTTCATCCACCTGGCTGAATTCGGCCTCACCATCAATGTGGTTAAATGTCAGTTCGGGAAGGAGTCGCTACAGTTTCTGGGACACACCATCACCACTGATGGGGAAGCACCATAAAAGACAAGGTCAATGCCATAGAACAGTTCCCTAAGCCAGACACCCTCAAGGGCCTGCAGGAATTCACTGGGATGGTTAACTTCTACCACCACTTCAACCTGGGGCCCGCCCGCATAGTGCGCTCATTGTTTGCCCTGATCTCAGCCAAATAAAAGACACTCGAATGGTCAAAAGAGGCTGAGACAGCCTTCGCACAGACCAAGGCTGCCCTCGCTAGCGCCACCCTACTGGCCCAACCACGGCCCGACGCCCACACACTACTCTTGGTGGACGTATCCGCCACAGCCATTGGGGGCATCATTGACCAAGACATTAATGGGCAGTGGCGCTCGCTGACGCTCTTCATCTGACCACCCAAGCTGAAGTTCAATGCATTCGACAGGGAACTCCTGGCCTTTTACCTCACTATCAGGCACTTCTACTGCTTCCTGGAGGGAAGACCATTCACCACTTTCACACATCACAAGCCACTCACTCAGGCCCTCGCCATGGCTAAGAATCCTAGGTCAGTGTGCCAGCAGCGACATCTTTCCTACATCTTGGATTTCACCACTGACATCCAACACCGGGCGGGTAAGGACAACGTCGTTACTGACACACTTTCCCGACCTACCATCCACAACTTGTCCTCCGGCCTGAACTATGCCCAATTAGCTCAGGTCCAGGGAGAGGTCGAAGAGGTGCAGGCCATCGGAGCAGCTATCATCGGCCTGTGTCTCAAGGACCTGAAGCTGCCAGGCAGCCATGACACGGTCCTGTGCGATGTCTCAACTGGCTCGCCACAACCAGTAGTTCCCCTGCAGTAGAGGCAGGAGGCATTCTGGATGATTCACGACCTGTCCCACGCCTCAGTCAAGACATCAGTATGCATAGTGGTGGAATGTTTCATCTGGCATGGATTATAAAATAAGTAGCTCAGATGGTGAGGAATTGCATGCATTGCCAAGCCTCCAAAGTCCAGCACCATGTCAGAGCCCCCATACAACATTTTGACCTGCCAGCCAGGAAGTTTGACTATATCCCATCGATATAGTGGGTCCAGGAATGCCCGCTACCTCCTGATTGTGATTGACTGGACAACAAAGTGGCTGGAAGCCATACCAATCAGGGACACTTCCGCTAAGTCCTGTGCCAGAGCACTGCTCGCTAACTGGGTCACCCAGTTCGGCATTCCAGACTATATGACCACCAACAGGGGTGCCCAATTCACCTCCTCCCTCTGGGCACATCTGGCAAACCACTTGGGAATCAAGCTCCACCCCACCCGGCTTATCATCCCCAGGCGAATGGACTTGTAGAGCGCTTCCATCGGCACCTCAAGGTAGCTCTCATGGTGTGGCTAAAAGGACCAATCTGGACTGATGAACTGCTGTGGGTCATGCTTGGCATTCAAACAGCCCTGAAAGAGGACATAATGGCATGGAGTGCCTCAGGGAGGGCCTCTTGCCAGTAGTTGATGGAGCAGCCTTTGGTCCTCAGGGCCAGGAAGGCATCCTTCCAGTTCACCCCATTTTCGTGCTCCACCTGCCCATTGCCCCTCAGGTTGTAGCTAGTCGTTCAATTAATCACAATGCCTCATACTACAAAGTGCTGGTGCTGCTCCTCAATTAAGAAGCCAGACCCCCGATTACTGTAGATGAATGCCAGGTGTCCGAACATGGTGAAGATCTGCGGAAGAGCCCAGATAATGGTGGCTGTGGAGGTGTCAGGTCAAGGGATGATGAAGGGAAAATGGGAGTATTCATCTACGACAATGAGGAAGTAGACGTTCTTGTTTGTGGAAGGCAGGGGGTCCTTGAAGTCGATGCTAAACCGTTTGAAGGGCAGAGTGGCCTTGATGATGTGGGCCTTTGGCGTGTGGAAGAAATGCGGTTTGCACTCCGCACAGACCCTGCGTGACTCAGTCAAGATCCAAACTTGTACGGTGAAAGGGAAGTTGTCAGGACTTGATGAAATGGTACAGCGTGTAACACCTGGGTGACAGAGGGAGTCATGCAGTGCCTGGAGTTGGTCAGACTGCACCGGGGTGCAGGTCCGGGACAGGGCATCAGGGGAGTTGTTGAACTACCCCAGTCTGTACATGATATCGTAGCTGAACGTAGCCAACTCAACTCTACTGTGCAGGATCTTAACGTTTTTGATCTTGCCTTACTGAACATGAACTGCACGCTGGTCAGTGAGGAGGGTGAAATTCCCGCCTGCCAGGTAGTGGCGCCAGTGGCGAATCGCTTCCATAATCACCTGGGCCTCCTTTTCAATGTTGGAATGCCCGAGCTCGGAACCATGGAGAATCTTGAAGAAAAAGGCCACAGTGACCCCCCTTGGTTGAGGGTGGCTGTCAGGACATCAGCAGAGGTATCGCACTCCATCTGGAATGAAGTGTCCTCGTCCACGGCATTGATGCCATGAGGCATCCTACCTGATATGAGCAAAAGCTGCTTGCGCCTCTGGGGGGCAGAAAAAATGTGGTGGCTTGGGCCAGTGGGTGGACCTTGTCTGATCAGGACTGATGACACCATGTTCCACAATGTACCCTAGGATGGAGAGAAGGGTGGTGCTGAACACACACTTCTCTTTGTTATAAGCAAGGTTCAGCTCCTCAGCCGTCTGGAGAAATCTCTGCAGGTTGTCATCATGGTCTTTCTGGTCGTAGCCGCAGATGGTGACGTTGTCCAAGTGCGGGAAGGTCGCTCTCAGGTTGTGCCGATCTACCATGTGGTCCATCTACCACTGGAAGATGGAGACCCCATTAGTGATCCCAAATGGAACTTAGTGGGACTGGTAGAGTTGCCCATCTGCCTCAAAGGCGGTACATGGATTATCCCATGTATGGATAGGGAGCAGGTGGTAGTCCTACTTTAGGTCAATTGTCAAGAAAACCTTATAGTGGGCTATCCCGTTGACCACGTCAGCTATTCTGGGTAGTGGGTAGGCATCCAGTTGGGTGTACTGGTTTATGGTCTGGCTATAATCGATGACCATCCTCGGTTTGCTACCCCCTTTGACCACCAGGACTTGGGGTTTCCGGGGAATGGTGGTGGGCTCTATGATACCTTCCACCAGAAGCTGCCTCACTTCTGCCTTAATGAAGGCCCGGTCAGCCGCGCAATACCACCTGCTCCTGGAAGCTGTAGGCTTGCAATCTTACCTAAGGTAGTTGAAGAAGGCAGGAGGGGTTATCCGCAGCGTGGAGAGCCAGCAGGTGGACGGTTGCTGGGCTATGTGCTATGGAGTGTGAGCGGGGGCAGGGGCCCGCTGAAGGTGAAGGTAAGGCTTTGGAGGTGGCCCTGGAAGTCCAGCACTAAGGGGCCAAGGGCACAGAGTTTGGGCATAACCAGGAGCCTAAATCCATGGTATGTGTCTCCCCCCAACCCCCCCCCGATTTTGAGCTTTAGTGTCTGGGCCACATTCGGGTTCACGAAGCTCTCAGTATTACTGATATTGAATAGGCATTATGTTATCTTCCTATTTGACAGTGATGTCCATCATTGAGCGCCCGAGTCCATGGGAATTTTTAAGGTTGTGGATGCTAAGACCATCTCGGGGTCCGAGTTGCTGCTCCCTGATGGATGAGGAGATTAGCGGCCAGCAGCTTCCTTCACATGCATGACGTGTGTCAGGTGAGCGATCAGGTATGCATCCATGTTGACCATGTTGTCCCGTCGATCTGCCGTCGGGGTACGGCTGGCCCAAGATGGTTGCACATGGCAGGCGCATGTGGCATCAGTTAAGTCAGGCAACCCAGCTGGCAGTGAAGAAGGAGGTGATGCCGTCAGTACTGGCGGAAGTGACATCTTCGGTACTAGCAGAAATTATGTCATCGGTATGGGCGGAAGTCATCCGTGGGAAGATGGTGGTGCCCAGGGTGAGCACATTGCAGCGGTGTCAGTCAGTGGCTGGGCCGGATGTGATGTCGGCGGTGTAGGTGGAAGTGGCGGGGTGAGTGATGGCGTCGTCCAGTCCTCGCATGTGGTGACGTTCAGTAGGGCTCCCAGCTGGTCACTGATGACCGCCGTGCTCTGGCGGGTCTGGAAAGGCACACCTTCGCATAGTGGCCTTTCTTCCCGCATCCAGAGCAGTACGAGTTCCTCATTGGACAGCCTTTGCAGGATCACCTGTCTAACACAGCCCAGGACCTGTAGTACTTAAAGGGATATGGAGCGCTGGCAGCACGTGCGACCCTTTGGCTACGGCAATCATCTGCATCTGCCAGACCGGAGATTAGGAGAGTTGGGCATCAAAAGCCTCAGGATGAAGAGCTGCAGCCTCCAGGGAGCGGACCACCTCCATTGTCCTGATAAGTGAGGCAATATTTTCTTCTAGCAGTTTCTGCCGGGTGCTCCTCACACACCGGCGTCCCGGATCAATTGCTCCACTTTCCCTTTGGTCACCAGGGTCTCGGTCAGCCATGGGCAAGCCAGCTCCTACAGGGCCCCCAGGTAGGCATCCGTCATCTCACCTGGCTGCTGAGCCCTGATGCTGAGCAGGTACTTGGCGTAGAACATGTTTGTCAGGGGTTTGAACATGCCCTTCAGGACGGCCATCGGCAGTTTATAGTTGGTGCAGTCGTTGATGGTCTGGAAACCTTGTGGGCCCAGCTTGGTGTTGAGAACCATGAGCCATTTCTGGTTCGTGTTGATCACCTCCGCCTATGTTAGGACAATCACCTCAATCGCATGCCTCCAGATCTCGAAGCGTGCCTGGGCTTCCGGGTGTTGACATTTGATCTCCAGGCTCCCTATCGACAGAAACTTTTCCATGGTTGTTCTTTAAAATTTTACTGGAATAATCTGTGGTGCGCTGATGTAGCAGCAAGCAAATACAAAATTCAAAAGATTGTACAACAGGCTTTTATCCAGTAAAAATCTAAACACCAGTTCATGCCTTGGTGGCTCCCGTGTGACTAGCTCAGAAGGGACCAGCTCAGGTCTATATTTGGGTCAGCTGATTGACAGGCGGCCAGGTAGAGTCAGCCCTTTAGTTGGTCTTCCTGCAGGTACAGAGATCGCCCCCTGCAGGTCATATCACCACAGTAGGTGAATCTAAAACTAGAGGACAGAGATTTAAGGTAAGAGTGGAATACATTAGCTGGGACCAGAAGGATGGACGGCAGTGGATATTTGGAGTGAGCTGCCAGCAGAAGTGGTGAAGGTTGGTACAATTACACAACTTGCAAAAAATTTAGACAGATACATGGATAAGAAGCACTTAGTTCAGAGGTCTCAACCTTTTTTTTCCACTCATAAACCACCTTAAGTAATCCCTTACTAACCACCGAACTCCTATAGCATAGCAGGTATGTATGCGGAAAGAGAAAAGTTGAAAACCACTGACTTAGACAGATATTGCAGACAACATGGACTCAACAACTTTGTTGGCATGCACACGGTGAGGCATAATGCCTATTCTCATGAAGTTATAATCTAATTCTGTGATGAAGAAGGCATATGGTATATTGTGTTTTATTAATTGTGGCATTGAATTTAGGAGCTGAGAGGTAATGTTGCAGCTATATTGGACCATGGTCAGACGCCACTTGGAGTACTGTGCACAGTTCTTGTCACCTCACTACTGGAAGGATGTGAAGGCCATAGAAAAAGTGAGAGGAGGTTTACAAGGATGTTGCCCGATTTAGAGAACATGCCGTATGAAAACAGGGTGAATGAACTTGGCCTTTACTCCTTGGAGTGGTAGAGGATGAGAGATGACCTAATAGAGATGTTTAAGGTGATGAGAAGCATTGATCATGTAGATAGTCATAGCTTTTACCCAGGACTGAAATGGTTGCCACAAGAGGACAGAGGTTTAAGGTGCTGGGGAATAGGTACAGAGGAGATGTCAGGGGTACATTTTTTACACAGAGACTGGTGAGTGCGCGGAATGGGGTCGGTCGTGGAGGTGGATACATTAGGGTCCTTTAAGAGACTTTTTGATAGGTACATGAAGACTATAGGTAAGCCTAGTAATTTCTAAGGTAGGGACATGTTCAGCACAACTTTGTGGGCTGAAGGACCGGTATTGTGCTGTAAGTTTTCTATGTTCCATGTTTTCTATTACTTTATGATTTCAGGTTGATTCAAAAGATGCCGAACATATTTTGAAATGAGCACAGTCCTTCTTGTGCCTTAAAAATTTATTTGCGATATCCTAATGTTCAGGGGGTTGCTTCGTAAATGGAAGCTTTAGTTTCTGTTGAATACAGTTCCAGACATCATTAAAACCTCACTCCAAATACGCAAAAAACAAACAGGACACCAGAGAATTTGTGAAGATATTTTATTGTTCTGATATGCTCTGGGAAAACTAATACAACCTGTTTAATTTCTGGAGATCTGATTCAGCGGAAAGAGCCCCAAGAGGTGACACATGGATCTGATCATGTGTTAGAATTTGTGGTGATTCTGAGGGTTTTCCTACAGTTTCCTTCTAGAATTTTGGTCGGAAATGAATGGAATCACTAATATATTTTCAGTGAAAAAGTATTTCTCTATTTCCAAAGAGATTTGAGTGAGAAATTATCTTGTAACTTTGTCTTCCCCAAGTAACAGATACCCACAAATCTGTGTAATTCTGTTGTCCCATACTTCTGATTCTTTGCATATTGGATGCCTGCTCTATCAACTGGGCTCTGAATTTCATGCCTCTTTCCTGAGTCTGGATTGTTGTCGTACCATCTTGGTCCTGGAGCTAGAGCTGGACACCACTTGTGGCCTATGCAACAAGCGTCCTACCTGTTCCAATCATTGTTTGCCTGATGGACCTGTGCATAATGCAGAGGAATTCCATCATGAATATTAGCAAAGCATGTTGGCTGTGATTCTCTTAATGCCATAACATCTCAGCAGAGAAATTCAGGCTATGAATACATCAATATAACTCAGCTATGAATACCTCAATATAATTCAAAGGTGCTCCATATACATGAATTGGAACTGATACATCAATATAACTCCAAGATGCTCAAGCTATGAATACCTCAATATAATTCAAAGATGCTCCATACTCATGAATTGGAACTGATACATCAATATAACTCCAAGATGCTCAAGCTATGAATACCTCAATATAATTCAAAGATGCTCCATACTCATGAATTGGAACTGATACATCAATATAACTCCAAGATGCTCAAGCTATGAATACATCAATATAATTCTAAGATGCTCCATATTCATGAATTGGAACTGATACATCAATATAACTCCAAGATGCTCAAGCTATGAATACATCAATATAATTCTAAGATGCTCCATACACATAAATTGGAACTGATACATCAATAAAACTCCAAAGGGGCTCCATACATATGAATTTGTAATGGCTAATTATACCCCACTCTCTTAAGGATTGTTGTGAGCTGAGTAGGGGATAGAGGAGTTTATGTCCTTTCATCTGCCCATTAGGAAGATAGCTCCAGTATTCAACTGAAAGTAGTAGTGACTTTGAATTCATCTGGGCACTAATTTGCAATCAGCCAATTTTTCCTGCTCTGGGCCTTATGTTTATCTGCCGATAGTCTACATCTTACTGAGACATGGAATGAAACAATGAAAGGATGCTTCAGTTCCCTCGATAAAGTCATCTATATGACACTTTTGATCTTTCAACATCATTCATTTCCTGATTTACTTTTGTCAGGCTCTGCATTATTGAAATCTTACCAGGTAATAGGAATATTATTGGGCAATAATTCTGAGCAGGATCACTCAACCCTTGACTTCAAGGATCAATCCTTATTGGATGGACATAAGCTTGTCTTTTCCATGGTTTAATCTGTTGAAGCAAAGACATTTCTGATTTAACTTTTTCTGTTTCTTTATCTCTCATCTCCATCTCATCTTCGCCTTTTGTACTTTTTATTAGATTAATGTTAGATTAGAGGCCTATAACTGGTGATGTACTGCAGGAAACTCTCCTGGATCAACTGTTGTTTATCATCTACATTCACAATTTGGAGGTCAACATTGTTAGTATGGTTAGTAAATTTTAGTATGTCTCCAAAATTGGTGGTATAGTGAAAAGGTTATCAGGGAGTATTACTGAATTCTGATGAACTGGAAAAGAGACCCAAGAAATGCTTGGTAAAATTTAACTCTGACAAGGGCAAAGTTTTGTACTGTGGTCAGATCAATCAGAACAGGACTTACACAGACAATGGTACAATTCTAGAGCAGCATTTCTCAACGGGGCTGCTTGTTCTCTTTTCACCTCACTTTAACAATTTTTTTTCTTTTTTTTATGTAGTAGGTACAGAGAAGCACGGAAGAAACCAAAACTTGATTGCTTCATGGGGAAGAGGGCCCATAAATCTTGAGCAGAGATGTAAGGGGGCAATAGCCAAATAAAGGTTGAGAATGGTCGCCTCCAGAGAGGGTTGTAGAAGAGAAAGGTGCATAGTTCTATGCAAGTGGTCAATACAGATAGACAAGGTAGTGATGAAAATATTTGGCACACTTCCCTTCACCATTCAAAGTACTGAAAACTGGAGCTTGAATGTGATATTATAATTGCACAAGGCATTAGAGAACACATTTGGTGTATTGGGAACAGTTGTGTGTAGTCCAGCACTTCCAGCTCTAGGGAAGATATAATAAAGCTGGAAGGACTGAAAAATAATGTTCATGAGAACGTTACTCAAATTGTTAGACCTGGATTATAAAATATAGGGTAGGTCTTCTATCCCCACGTTGTTGGATGCTGAAGAGTAATGTTAGGGAGAGGGTGGGTTATAGAGACATGAGAGGCATAGACTAGTTGTAATCATGTTTTTTTACAATGTAGGATTCTGAAACTGGAGGGAATTGATTTACAAAGAGAGAGGAAAGATTTTAAAGGGGCTTGAGGGGCACCTTTATCACTCAGAGAGTGATATAGATATGGAATGAGCTGCCAGAGAAATGGTAGCGGTGGGTAAAATTGATACAAGAATGAGAGGGGATCTTATAGAAACATATAAAATTATGAAAGGCATAAATTGTTTCCATTGGTGGAGGAGACTAGTACTAGGGCACATAGACTCAAGATTCAGGTTAGTAAATCTGGGACAGATGAGAAGGAATTGCTTTTCTAAGAGGGTAGTAAAACTATGGGATTCACTGGCCATTGAAGTTAGTGGAAGTGCCCTCAGTGAATATATTTAAGACAAAGTTAGATGGATTGTTACATAGTAGGGGAATTAAGGCAGGTAGGTAGAAATGAGCCTATCATCAGATCAGCCATGATCCCATTGAATGGCAGAGCAGATGACTTCCATTTGGCTGCTCATGAGGTAAAAGCAGCAATTTAACGCTCCTACCTACTTTACAGTTTTTCCACTTTATTTTACAACTAAAGTGCTCTATATTGCTCACCTTTCTTTCTTCTACGTACACTTGTATTGAATGGCAACAAGAAGCAAATTTGGGAAGAAAGAAGAAATCTTCACGAATCTGACCATGAAGACTATCACTGAGGTGCTCAATCAGCACAGACAGATGATAACTGATGATCTTAAAGAAGTCTTGAGTCAGATTAACATTAAACTCAAGCAAGTTAAAAAAAAAACTAAAAAAAAAGTGGTGAACGTTTAACAACAGTTGAGGAGGAACTGAGCAAATTATCTCAACTGTCGAAGTTATATATTTGGATTTTCAAAAGACTTTCGAAAAGGTGCCACATGTTAGGCTGCTAAATAAGATGAAGGTCCATGGAATTACAGGGATGCTTTTAGACTGGATAGAAAATTGACTGATAGGCAGAAAGCAAAGGATTAAAATCAAGGGATGGCTGTAACAAGCGATGTTCCACAGGGGTCGGTCTTGGGGCCGCTGCTGTTTACAATTTATATTAACGATTTGGATTGTGAAATGAATGGTTTTGTGGCCAAATTTGTGGATGACACCAAGACAGGTGATGGAGCAGGAAGTGTTGAAGAAACCGTAAAATTGCAGAGGGACATAGGGAGATGGGGGAAAAATAAGGCAGATGAAGTACAATATTGAGAAGTTTTTGGTTCTACATTTTGGCAGTGGAAATAAACAGGCAAATAACTATCTGGATAGGGAGAAAATTCAGGCATCATATGCACAAAGTGACCTGGGCATCCTTGTGCAGAGTCATCTAAAAGTTAAGCCCCAGATGGGATTGGTAGCGAAGAAGGCAAATGTTATGCTAGCATTCATCTCAAGGGGTATAGTGTTTAAGCATAGAAAAGTGTTAATGAGACTCTATGGGGCACTGGTGAGACCTCATTTAGAGTACTGTGTACAGTTTTGGGTTCCCTATCTTAGAAAGGATGCAATGTTGTTGGAGAGGGTCCAGAGGAATGCAAGGACTGACATATGAGGAATGTTTGGCAGCTCTTGGATTGTATTCATTGGAGATTAGAAGAATGAGAGGTGATCTCGTAGTGACATTTTGAACATTGAAAGATTTTGACAGAGTGAATGCAGATAAGATGTTTCCCTTAACGGATGAATCGAGGACAAGGAGTCATAGTCAGAGGGTTATGGATCTGTGGAACTCACTGCCACACAAAGCCAGATCACTGAGAGTATTTAAACAGGAAATGGTTAGGTATCTCATTAGTAAGGTTATCAAGAGATATGGAGAAAAAGCTGGAAATTGGAACTAAGTGTTGAGCATAGTTCAGTTTAGTGTAGAGTCACGGAACAGACTCAATGAGCCTCGTCGCCTGCTTCTGTTCCTTTATCTTGTGATCTTGTGAACATGGGAATGAAATGGAAAATACATCTTCCGGAATACGTGATAGTAATGTTTGTCATTGTTCTGGAAGGTAGGAGCAGATGACAGACGTATATATCCCTAGCTTGGCTGGATTCGCAGAAAGTGGACAACCTTCTAAATTCTTTTCAAAGATGCTTTACAGGGTCTTCAGTAAGGTCGTTCTTTCATCTCCCCTAATGATTGATTGAGCACATCACTCTTTATTACTTAAGCCTGCTCCTGGGCAGTTACCTCGTTCAATTATTATTTTCTACATCTTTATCAAGTAAAGGAGTCTTTGATCCATGAAGCCTGTTGAAAAGGGACACGTGAATATCACAGTCAATGTATAAGAATTGAAGATTACTATCATGAAATCATGAAGCAGTGTGACAAATACAAAGAAATAATGTCAGAGCTATATAAATGTGGATTAAAGCCTTCCCTGCTATATCCTGCACGTATCCATATTACATTTTCTAATGGTCAGTGGAAGTTGCTGCATTCTGCAAAAGAGGCTCGGAGCTATTACATCATACACTGCAGGAACTTCTACTTGAAGATTGAAGATAATCGACTATTATTAACTTTAAGGTTAACTTTAACATTAATTACATTACATTTGTTGGTTCTTTTCATTTGGGCAATATTTCTTTTGTATTTGTTTATTTTCTGGAATAATAAACTTACTAGGGTAATATTTATGCAAGAAAGTTTTTTTTTTCTTTCTCCTTTTATTTAGTTCTTGAATTACTATGATAAGAATACTAATGAATATGTATTAATTTCTCTTTCAGTAATATTAGTTCAATATTACTTTAGTATTTTGCTTTTTATTACATTTATTGAATTATTTACTTTATGGGAAAAATACTTAAGAACCATGAGGATTTTAATTTTTGGTTAGACCATGATTTGGATCATTCTCCTAAACCCACCTTACTGAGCAAATCTGTCTCATTAATTCATTATTTTTTATCAGATTATGGCATTTCTGATGTTTGGCATTTTCTTTATCCAAATATTAGATCGTATTTCTTTTTTTGACATGTTCATTGAACTTATTCACAAAATGATTATTTTCCTATTGATATTCAATTGATCCCTTTGACTTGGTTCTGTCGTTATCAAACTATAATAATATCAGATCATGCCCCTGTTGTGTTAACTATGACCTTTCCTGGCTTTCCTCAAATAAAAAGGACATTGACATTTCAATTTGAGTTTACTATCAGATAATTACTTTGTGAAACTTATAACCATATAACAATTACAGTACAGAAACAGGCTATATCAGCCTTTCTAATCTGCACTGATTTAAGTGAACTCCACTAGTACCACCTTACCTATCTGCTCCCTGCCCATAACCCTCCAACCCCCTCACATCCATGTACTCATCCAACCTCCTCTTAAATGTCAAAATTGACCCTGCTGCAAAACTGACCCTTCTTCCAGAAGGTCATTCCACTCAGCCACCGCTCTCTAAGTGAAGAAGATTCCTCTTATGTAACTTCTAAACTTTTGTCCCCTAACCCTTAACTTATGCCCCCTTGTTCCAATCTCTCCTACCCTCAAGGGGAAGAGCCTATTCACAGCTACTCTATCTATTCCCTTCATAATTTTAAATACCTCTAACAAATACTCTCTTGAATTATTCTTGAATCACTTCATAAATTCTAGACAATGTTATTTTCAAATGTTTATATTTTCCATTTTATTCTGTGAATGAAGTACATATTTTCTTTACTCATACACCTTGAGTTAGGGGATCGGGTTTAGAATATGTAAAAAAATCTTATTGATGTAATTTTGAATTATGATTATATGTGCTTTATAGTTTGATTAGTTATCTATCATTTGTTATTAATATTATATATTCCATAAATGTTTTGTATATACATGCTTATTTGCAAAAAATAATAAAAAATTTAAAATGAAAAAAAGTAAAGATTTTTTTTTAAATGGTGGAGCAGGCTTGATGGGCCAAATGGCCCGCTCCTGCTCCAAGGTTTTATGTTTCTATGTCCTTATGATACACTTAAAAGCTATATATACAGGTACATGGATAGAATATGTTTA